>NC_142462.1:61097567-61307567 GCF_049115385.1 Moschus berezovskii
CTTTTTCTTTTCAGAAAGAGGGAAAGGAGACAGAAGAGCACCAAAGTGTAGTACAGATTAAGGCAGGTCATTAGGGAGAAGAGATAGGATATAAAAAACCTGACGAGTCTGGTGAGCTCCTGGCCACCTAACTTATTAACATCGTGTCCATTGTGAGGTGCTGCGGTCCCATGCAGTCAGAAGATGGCTCCAGCGCGTTAATTTTGCTCCTGTGTCTAGCATGAGATTCAAGGGATACGATGCACCTTGGTGCTATTATTCCTTTCTGGTTTTCCTGTCGTCTCATTTGACTCAAAACAACAAACTGAAGCCTGTATGAAGTTTTAAAGGGTCTGTTAATAGTTATGGTAAGATTTGAATTTGCCTGCTCCCTCTTCTGAACAGGCCATTCTCATATTTTGCATGCTTTTGCACAGAGAAAAAGTGCCACAATTGTACGTCATTGCTGAAAACACCGCCTATAGAAGGCAGTAGTTCCCAGTGACACTGTCTCCTTGGCAAATCAGTGTTCGCTGAAACTATACTCTCATCTTAGAAATATTGTTTTCTTGAGGAACTGGGACTTATGAAAATAGTGTGCAAACAATGGCATAATACTATTAAGATAGGATAGCATAGTCCGAAATCACTGAAGCTTTCTACATTCATGGCCTTTTATTAGAGATGTCTGAGTAATTATGCTTTTCCTCCTCTCATACCTGCCAAACTCCAAATTCACTGTCTAAACAAGTACTAATTGATAGAAACACGAAAGTAGGCATTTAATTCAATTAAGAAGCCACAGTTTTAAATACTTTACTATAAGAAGAATGAAACATAAAATTTATTGCCTAACTAGTGACTTTAGAGGTCATTCCTATGCTAGTTAAGTGCATAAAAAATTATAGGAAATTGAGTGATTAGCAGTGAAAGTGGCATGATATAATATGGGGTTTATAAGGTTTAACATTTAAATGCATTTAATGATAGAGAGTAGTTGAACTTACTTTGTCCAAAATGCATGCTCTCTCCAGAGAATATGTAAAATATGTATTTGTTTAGTATCATAGAAATGATTTTATCTGGAATGTTTTGCATCTTTACCACCAAATCCATCTAAATAATTTTATTTTTAGAGTTCTAAAATATTTTGGAGGCTAATCATTTTTATATTATCTTAAAAAATACAGCATTGATCATTCATTACCTTTGGCATAGTTCAAATGATACATACATTTTCAGTAAAAACAAAACAAATTGTGTTTATCAGTGATATTTGAGAAGTACCCTCCTTACCCCAGTTTATAATCTTTCACATGCCTTCCTTTTAAATAATAATAAAGAAGATTTTTAAACCGTTGCCAATCACTATGCCACAGTAAATAATTTTTGCTTTGATTTTTCGGAAACAAAATAACAGTTATTTGTAAAAGCAGATTTGATTTTCTTCAGTTTATTCAAATAAGACTCACTTAAATGTAATGATCAATTTACACTTAACCTGATTTATACACAACACACAACACACACACACACACACTCATGAATGTGCTGTTTTCTTTTTCCCTGTATATGGTCTGGATGAAATTCTTTGAAAAATGTCAATAATGAAGTCAGAGCCTCAGTATAGCCTAAATACGAACTTGTTGCTTTTGGAAAGAGGGAAAATTAGCACCATTTTGTAGGACAGAGGAGTTAAATGAGGGAGGGTGATTCTTTTATTTCTGCTGTATAGAATGATGTACGCTAATCAGCAGGCAATGCCCTGTCAGTGAGCTAATTCAACTCTCTGCTAAAAGAAGTGTAGATTAATGGATAAAAGAGGTCTGTGGTAGGGTCACACTGATATGGATTCAACGTGTACAGCAGCTTGTCAGATGCCTGCTTGGATTAAATCTAACCTTTATTGTTGAAGGTTGCCATTTACCCTATTCTTTAGTGCCTCAATTTATTTTCTTCCCAGTATTTCCGCATAAAAAAATTATCATTTATTTGTTTTTGAGAACGAATTTAGAGGGCTGATTTCATTATCTGTAAGAAACCTGGAGGCACTAAATACTGAAAAACACAGGGAATATTTAAGGGATATATTAACTGATTTATTCCAATCCTCAATGAGAATGAGACTTAATTTTACAAAGAAAAGGCCAGAATAGTTATGTAAAATTATTTCAATTTAAGGAAACTTTGAACAAAGGGTCTACTTCTTTTAGCCAAAAGAACCAGTATTTTTAAGGATTTTTTTAAAAAAATTAATAATGTAGAACATGAAATTCTGAAAATTTGACTTATATCCAGCAAAATTACTTCCTGCTGTCATTTAAATTATGGCTGCCCTCTATAAAGGTGTCTTTAGGTGTATTAATTGAATTCCACACTATTTTCCAATAATAATCTGTAAAGTTCATCTGTCCATTCCTCACAGGATACCCACTGTGTATGAGAGAAGAACGTATCTATTTCAGTAGCTTAATTTATTTTCATGATTCACTGATAATGACTGTCATGCAGGTTGTACATCAGAATTAACCTTCATTTCACTGAGGTATATTACGATGACAGTCCACGACACATTTCACCTACACAAAGGGCATTTTCTTCCCTTTTTATAATCATCCTCAGTGGCTGAAGATTGTTTGATAGCCGATTAATTTTCATAGGAAATCAAGTGCAGGCTCCCAAAGCCGAGCTGGTATGCGTTCTTTTGCTAAGTGACTTCAGTGGTAATTATGTATTTTTTTAATTGCATCTAGCAAACTTAGAATCCTCCATGTCTGCCTGTGATTTCATCTTGAAGCCTCTCTTTTTATTTAAAAAAAAAAATACTGAAACTTAATCGGAAATATGAAGATTTGCAAGTCTCTAATTTCTCAACAAGCTACTAACTGACAGATATAAATTCACCTATTTACTATGGTTTCAGTCAGATGATTTCCTTGTGGTTCTGGCATCATTTTGAGGTCGAGATCATTCTTGTCCCATTTTTTAAATTTCCAACACAACCTACAATCTAGACTACTCCATTGGCTACATCACCTCTCAATAGAAAGAAACAAAACAAAACGGATTCTGTAAGAAGCAAATTTAATTCAATTGTGTCTGTTTGTTGACATTGTGCTTTTGTAGAGAAATATGTTGTTTGGGACTAGTATTATGCAGAGTAAAATTGTAAGTTGTTAATAGAGGACAGTCATGAATAGAGAAGTTACCTGACGAAATCCTTCTTTATGAAGTTGCAAGAGTAAAAATCCTGTGTGGTTTCGTATTCATGGGATTAGTGTGGAATTGGAACACTTTTCCTGTAGCAAGATGGAAGCAGAAAAGTGTCTTCATCTCTGCTTTCTGGATTCTGACACTGAAGCTTTATTATTCAACCTCTTTCCTTCACCCTATGAATGTACAAAAAATATTAATGTACAAATAATCTTCTTGGCAAACTACAAATCATGTGACCTCTGTTAGAATCCTATACACTTTTTCTGAAAATGGTACGAGTTACCGGGCAACATTTACTACAGTTTATTTTTCTTATCTTACTTAATTAGGCAGATTTTTTTTAATGTGTTTTTTTATAGCTCAGATGTACCATAAGTGACATTTGTTGCCATAGTCACTATGGTGCATGTTCAGTTTTATTTATTGGGATTATAAATAGTCACATAAAATTTATGTAAATAACCAGAGATCAGGTTAGAGTTTTCCCAGGAAGCATGATGGCATTTCAGACTTCTTTTTATACTTTTATTTATTTATTTTTTCTTTCATTAATTAGCTACTTCAAGTATTGTAGTGAGGTTCTAGTTTGATCCTCTCAAAAAATGGTTGAAGACAGCCAGAAGGTCCATCATTATCCAATCAATTCAGAATAATTTTTCTCTCTTTTGTATCTTATTTTCCTTATTTGCAGTTATGGAGAGTGCTTATGGTATTGTTGTTGTTCAGTTGCCCAGTCATATCCAACTCTTTGTGACGCCATGGACTGCAGCGTGCCAGGCCTCCCTGTCCCTCACCATCTCCCGTGGTTTGCCCAAGTTCATGTTCATTGCATTGGTAATGCCTTCCAGCCATCTCCTTATAAATCAGGAAGAGTTTTTGTCTTTACCAGTTTAATTCTTTGTTTTCTTTTTAACTATGTAATAGAGTTTAGAATCTGTAACTTGATTATTTATACTCTGGGAAAGAGTTCGTTGAGAATTGAAAAGATAAACTGCATTAGACATCATCAAATAGGACTTAGAGGAAAAAATATTAAAAAAATTTTGATATTCAAAGATTCCTAATGTAAGTGGATGGGAAAGTAAAAATAAATTCTAAAACTTTTTTTATTTCTCCTAATTATACATTTATTTAAAATTTATATGATTTCTTCTATGCATCAAAACTGTTTTCTTATGAATATTTTGGCAGAAATATTATTTCCGGTTAAAAATATGAGAAGGAATACATCTCTTATGGCATCTTAGTTCAGTCCTGACAGTTTCATCATCATAGTCACAGTAAAGCAAAATACATACTGTATCAGAGACTACCAGAACCTTAGACAATGCTCAATTCAGTGCTATGACTCAAGGGTGTCTTGACTGTTTTTCTAAAGGAATTTACTGATGACAAAGAGAAAAAAGTGTTTAAAGAGAAACACAAAATATGTTAGGATAAAACAAATTATTTTTCTGTATTTTTTAACACGTCAAAGAAGCAGGATATCTGCTTCAATCACAGCTGAACTTACTCTCTCTAGTGATGCTCTATTACGTATGGCAGAACTTCCTGTTTGACAGAATTATTTGATGACATCTTCAGAAGTTTCTATATTTGAAATATTCACATAAATATTGATTTACTGAATTGTAAATGACCTGTAAAAGATAGAAAAAAGACAGAGATAAATGACAAAGGTGACAACATGAGAAGAGGAAAGGGATAAGTTGCTAAGTCTGAGATGTTAGTGTGATAGACCAGATAATGGTGAAACTTAGCCAGTACTACCGGTGTAATGCATCTGGACTCGTGCCATTAACAAGGATGGACCACACAGCTGGAGTACAGGAAGAAGCTGTCAACCAAGACTGTCTTCCGTGGGCGGGTAACTCCCTGGAGCTTGGACTGACGAATGAAGGGAGGGAAGGAGGAAAAAAATTTTGATAGAAATTTGCAGAGGGAAGGTTGGCAGCAGGAAGGGAAACCAGAGGAAGGTGGGCCCTTTGGATCTTCAGCCTCTTTTCTGATCTCAGCTTGATGCCTTATTTAAGAAAGCAGACTAGTGATGGTGGCAAAACAAAGCCTAATTTTAACTCATCCGTTGTTCCAGAAATGTTTTCTCTTTCACTGAGATATCAACTTTCTTTGCCTCAGTAAGCTTATATACCACAGTCAAACAAAATGAACGAAAACAAGGTAAAAACAAGTTTCTCCTTGTCACTCCATCTTCCCATATAATTTCTTCTGGCTGCCTCCTCCCTCACTTATTTTCTTATTTGTAGAAAGATTCTGGAGGCTGCTTACCTTATGGGGTTGACTGGCCTAATTCAGATTTCTGTATATAACTTGGCCTCTATGCAGAGGAAATAAAATAATTATTAGGTCTCCATAACAATAACTAAAGGCCTTAAAGATTATAAAACCACAGTTACATACAGTTCAAAGACAATGAAATGTCCAGCTGAAAAAATTGTGTAATTGAGGTTTTCCTAGCATTATTAGAGAGTAAAGTTTATTTAAAGATATGTTATGCAAATTACAACTACAGTCTTTGCTCTAAAATTGAAATGTGGTAGTTTAGTCGCTGAGTCATGTCTGACCCTTGTGACCCCATGGACTGTAGCCTGCCTGGCTCCTCTGTCCTTGGGATTCTCCAGGCAAGAATAATATATTAAAATATGAACAATTTTGGCCTCAACGTATTTTATATCTCTATCCTAAGTAATATAAATCTACTGTTAAATTTAACAAACATATCAAAACCATAGTAAATAATCCTTCATCCTTTCTATGGTAGCTGCCCTGGTAGCTCAGATGATAAAGAATCTGCAGTGTTGGTGACCTGAGTTTGATCCCTGGGTCAGGAATCTCCCCTGGAGAAGGAAATGGCTATGCACTCCAGTATTCTTGCCTGGAGAATTCCACGGATAGAGGAGCCTGACAGGTTACGGTCTATGGGGTCACAAAGAATTGGACACAACTGAGCAACTAACACTTCCAATTTGATTACTTTCAATTCATTCTTTCTATACTTCCTTTGTGTCTGTAATTATCTGTGGATCAATCAGTTGATTCATCCATCCAGCCATCCATTCATATATTTATCTATCTATTTATCTGTCATCTAATAATATACTCAATTACTTGATTCAGAATTTAGCAGCAGTCTTTAATATTAAAACTGCTCACTGAGGTTTTATTTTCCTTAAGCATATTACTCACTTAGTTCAAGATTAATAAAAAATTACTGTTACAAGTTGCCTTATTTTGTTTACAATATACTAGGATATAAATACATATATATAAATTGTTTTCTCTAGGTATACGTTAGGATTGATTATTTGAAAAAATTAGTATTTCAATTTAGATCCCATTTATGATTCAGAATTCTGTGATCACAAGATACCAATGATTTTGTTTAGTTTTAAACCTTTGAAATATATGCTTAACTCTCATGTATGATTTTAGATAGAATTTTGTGCAGTTAAAACAAAATTGAAAATCAAAAACAAATATACTATATGATATTATTGAGACTTAAAGTTGAACTCTGAACTTCAGTAACCAAAAGAAATGCTCACTGAAAAAGGTTTTATGAGTTTTGTGTGAGCATATACAACCAACTCCTGTAGAAACAATAAATAAGGATACAGAATTTGTTAAAACAAGCAAAACGTGTTTAGTATCATGAGAGTGAAAACATAGGTTTTTAATAAAATTAATTAGCTAATCCTCCAGTGATGACTTTCAGAATGACACTTCCATCTGGAAATCTAAGGCTACTTGACAAGTTTTATTATCAACAAAAATAAGAACATTCTCTCTTTACTTTAAACTTAGTAATATTATTTCTGAAATGATTAGATGTGATTTATGAATATATGGAATGTTCAATATATAGTTACATTTTAATGGTAAAAAGTAATTATAGCACCTTATATGATAATGATGCCATAAAATGTTGGCAATAAGTTATGTTTAAAAATAGATTTAGTGGAATGTCTGTCTAACACTGATTTTGAGGATTCATCTAACACTTGTTTTGTGGTTCTCAGTGCTACTATGAATCTGGCTACATAAATATGATGTCTTGAGTATATGGCCTGATTTGTGACATACCTTTAAATAATACAACTGAAGGATTGTAAATTTTGATATAAGTGCATAAACATGTGTGTACATGTCTCTCTATATAGAGTTTGATAGAAAAAGAGAAAGAACAGGAAAGATACTAAAAGACAAAGAGAGATATCCAGTGTGGGGTATGTGGGTATGCATGTACATACATAGTAAGATTTGGATGTAGCTGTATCACTGCATGTCTACTCGTATATTTTCATTTAAATTGCTCAATTAAAAGCAGATTTTGTGATTTTATAGTATTATTTTAGCTATGTCTTTAATCACCATTCACCCCACCCAAATATCACTGAGTTTCAAAATTCTAATTTGAAAGAAATCTTTCTGGAGATTTTTCAGTTAGATTAATAGGAAAGCAGAGGACAACAAGGATGTTTAGTAGTCATTCATATCTTAGCATGAATTAGTTAACCTCATGGCTAGCATTGGTGTGGACAAGATAGATGTTAATGTGTATTCTTGCAGTGCTTGTAATGAGTTAACATATATTAACTATGTGTAAACTTCCAGGCATTTTGTCAGATGTCCAGAATTTACCTCAAACAATTTTCACCTTACCGTTAAAACTAAATAGCATTCTGAGTTAGGGTTAGGGTCAGGTAGGAAGGACGGTCCTCTGGAAATGGAGGGAGTCACCATGGTCTGTGGAGTGAACAATACAGGCCTGAATTCAAACCTGCTTCTTATACTAATTGTCCCTGTGACTGTGGGGACGTGCACATTGCCTTGGAACTTTGGCTTCCACCAAAGGGAATGGAATTATCTGCCACAAAGCATATCTGAGAGGATGTGTTTATTAAAGATGTAGCAGGTACTTAATGATGATAGGTATTATGTGGAAGACAGAGAAGGTAAGAATAGTTGTTGAGATGTATGTTTATGCATGATATATGTAATTAGAATGTTCACAACCAAATAGGTCACATAAGAGGAACACAGGATTACTTTATATCTTGTAATGACAAGTGAGTTTGGTATTAAAGCAAGAATAAAAATACTATCTAAATTATATTTATTACAACTAACTTTATCCTTCTAACAATCCAATGTAAGATTTTTTAATTTGTCGGTGGAACCTTACCTTCCTTTCACTGTTACCTGCCGTCAACTATCTTTTAATAGATTCACTCTCCAACAGTTATACAGAACAAACAAATTTACGTGTAATAGGCTGTGTTTTCTTATTAGCTATATACATGATTGTTAATAGTCATCGGCAGTTCAGTTCAGTTCAGTTGTTCAGTAGGGTCCAACAATTTGCGACCGCATGGACTTCAGCTCACCAGGCCTCCCTGTCCATCACCAACTCCCGGAGTTTACTCAAACTCATGTCCATTGAGTCAGTGATGCCATCCAACCATCTCATCCTCTGTTGTCCCCTTCTCCTCCCACCTTCAATCTTTCCCAGTATCAGGGTATTTTCAAATGAGTCAGTTCTTCACATCAGGTGGCCAAAGTATTGGAGTTTCAGCTTCAGCATCAGTCTTTCCAATGAATATTCAGGACTGGTTTCCTTTAGGACTGACTGGTTGGATCTCCTTGCAGTCCAAGGGACTCTCAAGAGTCTTCTCCAACATCACTGTTCAAAAACATCAATTCTTTGGTGCTCAGCTTTCTTCATAGTCCAACTCTCACATTCATACATGACTACTAGAAAAACCATAGCTTTGACTAGATGGACCTTTGTATGCAAAAAATGTCTTTGCTTTTTAATGTGCTGTCTAGGTTGTTCATACCTTTTCTTCCAAGGAGCAAGCATCTTTTAATTTCATGGCTGCAGTCACCATCTGCAGTGATTTTGGAGCCCCCCAAAATAAAGTCTCTCACTGTTTCCAGTGCTTCCCCATCTATTTACCATGAAGTGATGGGACCAGATGCCATGATTTTAGTTTTCTGAATGTTGAGTTTTAAGCCAACTTTTTCACTCAACTCTTTCATCAAGAGGCTCTTTAATTCTTCTTCACTTTCTGCCATAAGGGTGGTGTCATCTGCATATCTGAGGTTATTGATATTTCTCCTGGCAATCTTGATTCCCGCTTGTGCTTCATCCAGCCCAGCATTTCTCATGATGTACTCTGCATATAAGTTAAATAAGCAGGGTGACAATATACAACCTTGACGTACTCCTTTCCCAATTGGGAACCAGTCTGTTGTTCCAAGTCCAGTTCTAACTGTTGCTTCTTGACCTGCACACAGATTTCTCAGGAGGCAAGTAGGCAGTCTTGCATTCCCATATCTTGAAGAATTTTTAGTTTGTTGTGATCCACACCATCAAAGGCTTTGGCATAGTCAATAAAACAGAAGTGGATGATTTTCTGGAACTCTCTTGCTTCTTTGATGATCCAAAGGATGTTGGCAATTTGATCTCTGGTTCCTCTGCCTTTACTAAATCCAGCATGAACATCAGGAATTGCATGGTACACATACTGTAGAAGGCTGGCTTGGAGAATTTCATGCATTACTTTACTAGTGTGTGAAATGAAGGCAATTGTGTAGTAATTTGAAAATTCTTTGGGATTGGAATGAAAACTGACCTTTTCCAGTCCTGTGGCCACTGCTGGATTTTCCAAATTTGCTAGCATATTGAGTGAAGCTCTTTCACAGCATGTTCTTAGGATTTGAGATAGCTCAACTGGAATTCCATCAACTCCACCAGCTTTGTTCATAGTGATGTGTCCTAAGGCCCACTTGACTTCACATTCCAGGATGTCTGGCTCTAGGTGAGTGATCACACCATTGAGATTATCTGGGTCATTAAGATCTTTTTAGTATAGCTCTTTTTTGTGTATTCTTGCCACCTCTTAAAATCTTCTGCTTCTGTTAGGTCCATACCATTTCTGTCCTTTACTGTGTCCATCTTTGCATGAAATATTTCCTTGGTATCTCTAATTTTTTTGAAGAGATCTCTAGTCTTACCCATTCTATTTTTTATTCTATTTCTTTGCACTGATCACTGAGGAAGGCTTTCTTATCTCTCCTTGCCATTCTTTGGAACTCTGCATTCAAATGGGTATATCTTTCCTTTTCTCCTTTGCCTTTAGCTTCTATTCTTTTGACAGCTATTTGAAAGCCCTCCTCAGACAATAATTTTGCCTTTTTGCATTTATTTTTCTTGCAGATGGTCTTGCTCCCTGTCTCTTGTACAATGTCATGAACCCCCGTCCATAGGTCTTAGGCACTCTATCATATCTAATCCCTTGAATCTATTTGTCCTTCCAATTTATAGTCATAAGGGATTTGATTTAGGTCATACCTGAATAGTCTAGTGATTTTTCCTACTTTCTTCAATTTAAGTCTGAATTTGTCAGTAAGGAGTTCATGATTTGATCCATAGTCAGCTCCCAGTCTTGCTTTTGCTGACAGTATGGAGCTTCTCCATCTTTGGCTGAAAAGAATATAATAAATCTGAATTCAGTATTGACCATTGGTGATGTTCATGTGTTAGTCTTCTCTTGTGTTGTTGGAAGAGGGTGTTTGCTATGACTAGTATGTTCTCTTGGCAAACAAAACTCTGTTAGACTTTGCCCTGCTTCATTCTGTACTCCAAGGCCAAATTTGCCTGTTACTCCAGGTATTTCTTGACTTCCTACTTTTGCATTCCTGTCCCCTATAATGAAACGGACATCTTTTTTGGGTGTTAGTTCTAGTAGGTCTTGTAGGTCTTCATAGAACCATTCAACTTCAGCTTCTTCAGCAATAGTGGTTGGGGCATAGACTTGGATTACTGTGATACTGAATGGTTTGCCTTGGACATGAACAGAGATCATTCTGTTGTTTTTGAAACTGCATCCAAGTACTGCATTTCGGACTCTTTTGTTGACTATGATGGCTACTCCATTTCTTCTAAGGGATTCTTACCCACGATAGTAGATATTATGGTCGTCTGAGTTAAATTCACCCATTCCAGTCTATTTTAGTTCTCTGATTCCTAAAATGTTGATGTTCACTCTTGCCATCTCTTTTTGACCACTTCCAATTTGCTTTGATTCATGGACCTAACTCTTGGAGAAGGAAATGACAACCCATTCCAATATTCTTGCCTGGAGAATCTCATGGACAGAGGAACCTAGCAGGCTACAGTCTATGGGGTTGCAAAGAGTTGAGAACAACTGAGTGACTAAAGAACATGGACCTAGCATTACAGATTCGTAAGCAATATTGCTCTTTATAGCATCGGACTGTACTTCCATCACCAGTCACATCCCCAGCTGGGTTTCATTTTTGCTTTGGCTCCGTCTCTTCATTCCTTCTGGAGTTAGTTCTCCACTGATTTCCAGTAGCATATTGGGCACCTACCGACCTGCAGAGCTCATCTTTCCGTGCCCTATATTTTTGCCTTTTCATACTGTTCGTGGGTTTCTTAAGGCAAGAATACTTAAGTGGTTTGCAATTCATTCTTCCATGGACCACATTTTGTAAGAACTCTCTACCATGACCCATCCATCTTAGGTGGCTCTACGTGGCATGGCTCATAGTTTCATTGAGTTAGATAAGGCTATGATCCATGTAATAGTTGTGGGCACACACCTTTAATTGTGAAATGAAAGAATTTTTTTTAAATTTATTTATTTTAATTGGAGGCTAATTACT
Organism: Moschus berezovskii; assembly: GCF_049115385.1. Classification (NCBI taxonomy): domain Eukaryota; kingdom Metazoa; phylum Chordata; class Mammalia; order Artiodactyla; family Moschidae; genus Moschus; species Moschus berezovskii. The sequence continues at coordinate 61,109,475 of NC_142462.1, forward strand.
TTACATTATTGTATTGGTTTTGCCATACAGTGACATGAATCTGCCCCGGGTGTACATGTGTTCCCCATCTTGAACCCCCCTCCCACCCCTCTGCTTCATCCCAGTTCACCAGCCCCAAGCATCCTGTATCATGCATCAAACTTGGACTGGCGATTTGTTTCACATATGATAATATACATGTTTCAGTGCCATTCTCCCAAACCATCCCACCCTCACCCTCTCCCACAGAGTCCAAAAGACTGTCCTATACATCTGTGTCTCTTTTGCTGTCTCGTATACAGGGTTATCGTTATCATCTTTCTAAATTCCATATATATGCGTTGCTGCTGCTAAGTCACTTCAGTCGTGTCCGACTCTGTGTGACCCCATAGATGGCAGCCCACCAGGCTCCCGCATCCCTGGGATTCTCCAGGCAAGAACACTGGAGTGGGTTTCCATTTCCTTCTCCAATGCATGAAAGTGAAGTCGCTCAGTCGTGTCCGACTCTTCATGACCCCATGGACTGCAGCCTGCCAGGCTCCTCCGTCCATGGGATTTTCCAGGCAAGAGTACTGGAGTGGGTTGCCATTGCCTTCTCCGTATATATGCGTTAGTATACTGTATTGGTGTTTTTCTTTCTGGCTTACTTCACTCTGTATAATAGGTTCCAGTTTCATCCACCTCATTAGAACTGATTCAAATGTATTCTTTTTAATGGCTGAGTAATACTCCATTGTGTATTTTAAAAAGTACTTTCTAAAAAAGAAAGTTTATTTTTTAATAAAAAAGAATTAAATTTTCTCAAAAAATATTTTCAAAAGTCACAAATTTTTTGAAAGGATAAGCACACTATTAGCATTGAAATATATGGCTTAGAAAGCAAAATATTTTTTTAATTTAAGGTGAAGCTTTATTTTTCTCAGTGTAGTACTTGTCTACAGTGACTATCTGGCTAAAAAGCAAGCAAGATGAATATTCTACATGACATACAGTAATTTGTTCCTGTAATTTGATCAAAGTAATTAGTGTAGGCCACATACAATGCAGGTGTTTTTGTAACTCATAACTGTGATAATAAATTTTATTGCATATACCTGTGAATGTGTTGGGCAGATTGTCCACTGAGTGCCATATGTTACAATGCTTAGTAACAACTCCTTTGAGAGGAATATTTCATGAATTTAATTTTCCTATCCTAAATACAGCCACTTTGTATGAACTTTCAGAATTCTAAAAAAAAGTTTGCAGTTTTGAGAACACTGTTGTATATCAAAATATGAATTATACCAAGCTCTAAGAAAATTTAGAAAACACGTTTTAAAAAGTTTTATTGGAGTATAGTTGATTTACACTGTTGTTTTAGCTTCAGTAGTCAGCAAAATGATTCTGTTATGTATATATATGTATTCATTATTTTTCTAATCCTTTTCTCCTATGGATTATTAGAATATTGAGTAGAATTTCCCATACAGTAGGTCCCTGATTATCTATTTTATATGTAGTAGTGTGTGTATGTTAATCTCAAATTCCTAATTTATCCCAACCCTGTTTCCACTTTGGTAACCATAAATTTGTTTTCAAAATCTGTGTCTGTTTCTGTTTTTCCAATAAGTCATTTGTAACATTTTAAAGCATGCCTTTTAAAGACCGCAGTAGACTTACATTTAAATATAATTTTAAAACGTTTTGTGTTAAATTTGAATGCATTATCAAGCACTAGCACAGTACCTTACACATAGTAGGCACAGTAAATCTTAAAATATAATCCATTTATTTTTGTATAGTGCTTATGATGCTATTTTTCAAACTTAAGTATATTTTAATTTGCCTATTTTGTTAAATTATTTCAATCCATAAAATGAGTTGGACTTTTCTACATATTTATTGGACTGGGTTTTTGCTTCCTTTGTCACTTACTATAAATAGGAATTCTTAAGAGACCTTGTCATGAAAAGGGAAGGAAAATCTGACATGGCACACTGAAAGTAAGGGTAGATTCCACTGAATGATTCCCAGATAAAATACATGTTTTAAGATGATACTGTGTATTTTCATTTTAAAATATTTAATCTAATCCTTGATTCTGAGAGCATTAGAAAATTTAATTGCTAATAAATTTATTTATACAATCATTTATAGATACGTATATAACATGGAATATGAAATTTGCAGTACCATGAACTTTAAATCCAAAAGTTGATGTCTTATAAAAGTATTAGATTTTTGGAGACAAATTAGAAGTTCTTATTTTCTGGATAATAACTGACTGATTCTTAGGAAGGAAATAAATCAATATCTATTTGTGCCCCATCTAATGAAGAATGATACCCTCATTCAAGTCGGTTTTTTTCCCCCCTCCATTAGAACAAAAAGCATTCCTATCGGATTCTGGAGGGCAAATTTTAGTTGTTTCTAGAATATTCCACATATTATAATGCTTATAGCATTAACTTGGGTTTGAGATCTGGATCTACTACGTTAGTAACTGTGTGATCTTGGGTGATTTCTTAACCAACCTGTAAAATAAGGATTATAATATCAAACTCACAGCTTTGTGGCTAAAGATTAAATACAATAATGCATGAAAGGTACTTACTAACTTCTTGCATGGCACATAAATAGTAACTTTTAAGATTAATGTCTTTCAATGACTCCAAAGAACAAAGTCTGAGAAGATTCGATGCAAAAATACGAAATACAGAAACAAAACTTTCTTCAAATGCTGCCAGCTCAATAACAGAGTCTAATTAACATATTTGAGGAAAATATCGTTTTTTTCCTCTAAAAGATCTGAATACTGGATTTATTAGCCTGCTTTAAGTATATGTAGATATGTTCTAAAATGTTTTTCTTTTAGTCTTACTGATACACGTATGTTAAGTATTTCCCCCTGTTTTATTTTGAACTTAAAGTGATTTAAATATTATGCAAATACAACAGTGTTAATGATCTGCATATTTAGCACACAGTACCCTCATAAAACCTAGAAAGCATATTAAAAAGCAGAGACATTACTTTGCCAACAAAGGTCCGTCTAGTCAAGGCTATGGTTTTTCCCGTGGTCATGTATGGATGTGAGAGTTGGACTGTGAAGAAAGCCAAAGAATTGATGCTTTTGAATTATGGTGCTGGAGAAGACTCTTGAGAGTCCCTTGTACTGCAAGGAGATCCAACCAGTCCATTCTAAAGGAGACCGATCCTGGGTGTTCATTGGAAGGACTTATGCTAAAGCTGAAACTCCAATACTTTGGCCACCTCATGAGACGAGTTGACTCACTGGAAAAGACTCTGATGCTGGGAGGGATTGGGGGTGGGAGGAGACGGGGACGACAGAGATTGAGATGGCTGGATGGCATCGCCGACTCTATGGACATGAGTTTGGTGAACTCCGGGAGTTGGTGATGGACAGGGAGGCCTGGCGTGCTGTGATTCATGGGGTCGCAAAGAGTCGGACACGACTGAGTGACTGAACTGAACTGAACTGAACCCTCATACACAAATACTTACACGTTTATTTTACCATTTTTTGGGAACTGAGGGAAAAAGACAATGTTATAAACAGAAGACCAGGAGATAAATAGGAATAATGGTGCTTATTATACAAGTAGAGTGTTAGCATGTACAGATTTGTCAAATTGGGTGACTGTGCCATGGTTAAAGTCACTATGGTTTTTATTTCATACACACACACACAGACACACGCACACACACATTCTCTTATAACACATACACAGAAATATTCATCTCAGTATCCTCACATAGCAGAATTTCTCTGTAAAGTACCAAATATACTTTAAGAGGGGCTTCCCAGGTGGCGCTAGTGGCAAAGAAACCTGTCAATGCAAGATACATAAGAGATGCTGGTTCAATCCCTGGGTCAGGAAGATCCCCTGGAGGAGGGCATGGCAACCCTCTCCAGTATTTTTGCATGGAGAATCCTATGAACAGAGGAGCCTTGCTGGCTGCAGTCTGTAGAGTCACAGAGTCAGAGGTGACTGAAGTGACTTAGCACACGCACATTCCTTAAGAGCAAGACTATTTATAATTCCTACAATTCAGGCATTCTAGCATTCGTTTTCAATGCTCAGTCTTAAATGAAATAAGCAAAAAATAAGGTCAAATTAAAAATCCCAAGCAATTAGTTATTTAAATGTATAACAATGAAAGCCAAATACACAGAAGTATAGTTGACCAGAATGAGTCAGCATGTCAAAGGTGATTCATCTTTTTGAGATGTCAGAGAATCCACAAAAAGAGAGGTACTGTTAAAGGAAATAGTAATAAATGCTGAAATATTTGTTCTTTCAAATAATAAAAATTATACACCTGAAAATTTGTTGTCAGAGAAACCAAACCAAAGCAAACCAACAAACAACACCTTGCACAAGTCAAATTATAAATATGATTTTTTAAAAAAATGCTTAAAATAAATTTACCTTCTGCTTTAACTTTGAGAACACACAAAAATAAGTCAAATATTGAACTTGCCAGACATTTACCAAAGAATTCTCTGTATGTTACATTAAATATGTTTGAAATAATACAAACTAAAATAGAGAAAAATGCTTGAGAGATCATCAGGTTAACAATATAAATGAATTAAAAAGAATTCAGATTATTATCACTTATTGGAAAACCTGTTAAAAAGTTATATAAAAGTAAGTGTACTTTCAATTTTTTTGACTCATTCAGAAAACAAATGTATCTAAGTGACTGCAAAATCTATCTTATATGTTCATTGTTTTTTAAAAAATGACTGAAGACTTATTATAAAAGCATATACTCTGCACATAAAAATGTACAAAGCCATGAACATTTAAATTAATACTAATGAGGTAAACTATCGCCTTTTTCAGTTCACAACAGCTGCACATGTTTTAAATGGCTCAATTAAAGTTTATTCAGACTAGATAATTGATCTAGTGTGAATAGTGATGTCAGAATTAGATATCTTATAAAATAGGGTTTAAAATGAACAGAGGCATTGGAAAACTTAAGAATTATTCTGGAAATATTTTCCTGAGAAACATAAAGAACTGTGCAAAAACATCTAAATAACTAGAAAATGTAACACCATATTCTAAATAATATTTTCTCTCAATTATGAAATATAATACATCTATATATTTATGTTCTTTCCTTTCCATTTTCAGGTTCTAAGAATGATTTATTGACTCTTATTTTCCCTCTGTTAGTGTTTTTAACTTTTTATAGGTTCTTTCTTTATGTGGTTTCCAAACCAAAAGTTGAACTTTTGCTAAAAACAGATATATGCAATCTCTTGGAACCAGAAACCTGAACCAAACTATGGATTCATTGAATGCTGGAACCACAAAGCAAAAGTAGACAGCAGAGAGATGATATGTTTGGTTATATAAAGCATATTATATACATATATAAATATGTCAGCAGTGAAGTAATTGTAAAAATTATAGTTTGGTTCACTCAAATTATATCTTCTACAAAAAAATCTGAGATTTTTCTACTATATTGTAAACATATAGTATATTTACAGAATATAATAGAAATATGTGTGAATTTTATATTCATAATACCTGAAATATAGCAAAAATGCTACAAAGTAGTTTTCAAATATGGAAAAATGCATGTCATTTCTATATAATTATTAAGTCTTAATCTAAGTGCAAATGATGGAAAAGATAGACCTGTGTATGGGTGTGCATGATTGGTATGAAGTTAATTCCTTATGAATTGAATGTTTCTTCTGTGAAAGCCTAGATATTTTGCTACTCTTAAAGGGAAAGTAAAAAGAATTCACAACAGTCTCTTTTATTTAAGGACTCAGCAATCTACTTTACTTAGCTGCCAAAAGCTGAATGCCTCTTTGGTTTTCCTGGATTGGATCCTACTATTCTTTCCTCATGCTCTTTCATTTTGATCCACTCAGGCTTACAGGGGGTTAGACAGTACTTTCTTGGATATGCCCCTCGCTGCCACCACACAGCCCAACCACTGCCAGTTGTCCGCCTCCATGTCATTGAATAGGACTTGTGAGCCATGTCTCTCTCCACGCCCCTTGCTTTCTCCCTGGCTGTACATCAGGTTTCTGAACTTGCTTGTGCAGGGGTTACTAATTCACAGAACTGAGTAAAATTCCTTTGTCAACCTCAGATGCCTTAGCAACTACAGAGAGGAGTCTACAATATTTTTCAAATTGCCTCTAAAGAAAAAAGGAATTAAATGGGAAAAGAAAATAAGAATATCTCCTGAAAAGAAAAATAAAACTACACAAATCAAAGAGGATGTGCACAGATACTCATAACATTGTGTTAAATTTTACTCTTGTAACAATGATTTTCAAAACATTGAAAATGATGATTTCCTAATATCACTTAGGAAATTTTTGCATGCTTTATAATTACTAACTAAACAGTACTAAGATACAATATATTTTTCTCTCATAAGTTCTAATTTCCAAAGAAAACTCTAAGGCAGATATGTCACCCTTTCTAAATTATATATTTAAGATTCTAATATATGAGATAGTTACATTAAAAACATTTTTTATCTAGTTCTCAGAGCACTTTAGGATCAAGTGTTCACAAGGTTAACTCAATTATCATAGCATAAGTTAAAGAGAAAAAGATAGTTTTTTGGTTATTTTTAGATTTAAAGTATGAAAAGCTTGTATTTCAGATCACTCATTTCTAGAGGATTATTATCACACCATCTTTGTCATTGTAATTTGCAGCAAATGTAGTCTACATTGAATGTACATCAAAATTAACTTTATCATCTATGTGTTCAGAATGTTTATTGCCACACAAAATTTAATCTTGATGGAAGGTGTGAAAGGTATATTTAATTGTGTGTATATATATATACATATATATACTCACCTATATGCACACACATGTAGTTCATTATTCTTGACTGTGAGGGCTTATGACTATTGACGTTGTCAGTTTTTATCTCATTACTCATCACTGCTTACTGTGGGTGCTAATAGTATATTTCCATGGAGTTTGTGTGTGCTGTAATGTAAATTCTGACATTGCTAGTGTCAGTCACTAATCTACCTCATTCAGCTCATGTCAAGATGATACATCACAATGCTCAACAACTGTCATCTCAGCTTTAAATAGACCTACATTTTCTCAACTTTACAATTAATTTTTTTGTTTAGAATCTAGTAATATTTTTAACAATGTGAACAAATAATTCCTTCTAGTATATTCAAAGCAAGTGCTGATTTTAGTGTTCTCTTTGAAAATTAAGCAAAAAGATTAACAGTTCTAATTGAATTATAAAACAATTTATTATAGAAAGAAAATTGATCAAAACTTGCATTTTGAAAAAAATTGAGTTGGACTTTTATAGACTTTTAAATTTTACTTTAAGTGCATTTTGAAAGGATATTTTTACAGTGTTTAAAAATATGTAAGTTAATCAGAGTGGCTCTATTTCAATTTGAACCTTCCCAGAGTTATATAGCTGAGTATTTGGACATATCTTACTTTTATAAGTACATGTATCCTTTTAATAGTTTTCCTTCCATTTCCTCCTCTTTGCAATCTCTTCCTATATCCATTGTTAATTGTTTTTACTCTTTCATTCTTTTTTCTGTGTCTTTCCTTATGTTTCTTCTTAGACTCTCTTTTTCTTCAATCTCCTGAGTTGCCTCTTTAACTGGCCTTAAAGTTAAAATATTTTAAATTGATCTAATTAAGTCATTTGCCTATTTTTCTCCTTCAGCCTACAGAAGTTTTGACATGCATGTCAGGACTTTTTTCCTTTTATTTCTCCTGATATAGTTATTTCTGTGTCCTAAATTTCATGTTTCTAATCTATACTTCTTAGTTCTTTTTATTTCTGTTTTCCCAAACTTATTTTAATTTTCTCCTGTATTTCCCCAAACATTCTCAAAGATTAATGGAGTTCCAATTTATATATTTGTGTGTGTGTGTGTGTGTGTGTGTGTGTGTGTGTATCTTCTGAACACTTGTGATGGATATTCCCTGAAATTAAAACAAAAACTTAAAAAAATTGAATGACAAAATAACTGAATTGTTTTGATAGCCATGCTTATTATAGTAACATTTCATGATTTAAAAGTAACGAAATATATATATATATATATATACATACAGACACATACAAGTCACTCCTAGCTTCATTTTATTGACTTGAAACATATCACATGGGACTGAAGGCCACTCATTGAATCTGTTAAACAGCTTTGAAAAAAAACCTTTTGAGATTGAGACACAGGAAATAATATAACCTTGTTTCAATTGCCATTTTATGTACGTAAGGAAAGTGACATTCAAATTGGCACTTTTGTTTTACTGATTCAAATGTGCTAGGTTATAATCATGGAAGTAACTACTACATGGCTCTTTTTCCTTTTTTTCTTTTGGACAAAACGTAGAGGAAAAGAGTTTTACTGTTAAGGAGAGCTTATAAGCAGAAAACAAATTTTTAAAAAAGAATCACCAATAAACATATTTTTTTTCAAGTTAGAAACAGAATTTATAGGGTGGATATTTGCATATCAGAGTAAACCAAAAACAAATTTTCTTTAAAAATATACTTTGTTAGTATTTGAGAGTTATTCCAACTTATTTTCCATGACCTCTGAAAGAGGGTGTCATAACACTTTTGAAATATTTGTTGTTAATTGTTTAATTTACATACTGAGTGCCTTATGATTGATAAATGTTCCCCTGACCACTTTTGGTCATCTGACATTTAAGGAACCTGTAGAGTGGCTTATTGATTTGTTCTTCGTATGTGGCAACTGACATTGATGTCACTATGAAATTTTCCAATTTTTGGCTGTAATAGTAAAATATATACTTTGTTTCTCTCTTAAACTAATATAAAGCACTTCTATGATATTGAGCGTGGGCTTCCCTGGTGACTCAGTGGTAAAGACCCTGCCTGCCAATTCAGGAGACGTGGGTTAGATCCCTGAGTTGGGAAGATCCCTTGGAGAAGGAAATGGCAACCCACTCCAGTATTCTTGCCTGGGAAATCCCATGGGCAGAGGATCCCATAATCCCATGGGATCACAAAAGAGTCAGATATGACTTAGCAACTAAACAAAAACAATGTCAAAAGTCACTTGACCTATGTCTCACATGTAACTAGTGGGGAAAATTTCATTAAGTATTCAATAGCGTTGTTGTTGTTATTTGGTTACTAAGTCTTATCTGACTTTTTTGCAATACTATGGACTGTAGCCTTCCAGGCTCCTCTGTCCATGGGATTTCCCAGGCAAGAATACTGGAGTGGATTGTCTTTTCATTCTTCAGGGGGTCTTCACAACCCAAGGATTGAACCCACATCTCCTGCATTGGCAGGTGGATTCTTTGTCACTGAGCCACAAGAGAAATCATGATTTTGATCTAGTATATAATATGTATATATAGATAGATAGATGTATGTTCATTTCAGTTCAGTTCAGTCGCTCAGTTGTGTCTAAATCTTTGCGAACCCATGGACTGCAGCACACTGAGCCTCCCTGTACACAACCAACTCCAGGAGTTTATTCAAACTCATGTCCATTGAGTCAGTGGTGCCATCCAACCATCTCATCCTCTGTTGTCCTCTGCTCCTCCTGCCCTCAATCTTTCCCAGCATCAGGGTCTTTTCAAATGAGTCATCTCTTTGCAACAGGTGGCCAAATTCTTGGAGCTTCAGCTTCCACATCAGTCCTTCCAATGAATATTCAGGACTGATTTCCTTTAGGATGGACTGGTTGGATCTCCTTTCCATCCAAGGGACTCTCAAGAGTCTTCTCCAACACCATAGTTCAAAAGCATCAATTCTTCAGCACTCAGCTTTCGTTATAGTCCAACTCTCACATCCATACATGACTACTGGAAAAACCATAGCCCTGACTAGATGGACCTTTGTTGGCAGAGTAACATCTCTGCTTTATAATATGCCGTCTAGGTTGGTCATAACTTTTCTACCAAGGAGTAAGTGTCTTTTAATTTCATGGCTGCAGTCACCATCTGCAGTGATTTTGGAGCCCCAAAATATAAAGTCAGCCACTGTTTCCACTGTTTCTCCAACTCTTTGCCATGAAGTGATGGGCCAGGATGCCATGATCTTAGTTTTCTGAATGTTGAGCTTTAAGCCAACTTTTTCAACTCTCCTCTTTCACTTTCATCAAGAGGATCTTTAGTTCTTCTTCACTTTCTGCCATAAAGGTGGTGTCATCTGAGTATCTAAGGTTATTGATATTTCTTCCGGCAATCTTGATTCCAGCTTGTGCTTCATCCAGCCCAGCATTTCTCATGATGTACTCTGCATATAAGTTAAATAAGCAAGGTGACAATATACAGCCTTGACGTACTCCTTTTCCTATTTGGAACCAGTCTGTTTCATGTCCAGTTCTAACTGTTGCTTCCTGACCTGCATACAGGTTTCTCAAGAGGCAGGTCAGGTGGTCTGGTATTCCTATCTCTTGAAGAATATTCCAGTTTATTGTGATCCACACAGTCAAAGGATTTGGCGTAGTCAATAAAGCAGAAATAGATGTTTTTCTGGAACTCTCTTGCTTTTTCGATGATCCAACTGATTTTGGCAATTTGATCTCTGGTTCCTCTGCCTTTTTTGAATCTCGCTTAAACATATAGAAGTTCACAGTTCATGTACTGTTGAAGCCTGGCTTGAAGAATTATGAGCATTACTTTACTAGCATGTGAGATGAGTGCAATTGTGTGGTAGTTTGAGCATTCTTTGACATTGCCTTTCTTAGGGCTTGGATTCCATTCCTGTGGCCACTGCTGAGTTTTCCAAATTTGTTAGCATATTGAGGGAAGCACACTCACAGCATCCTCTTTTAGGATTTTAAATAACTCAACTGGAATCCCATCACCTCCACAAGCTTTGTTCTTAGTGATGCTTTCTAAGGCCCACTTGACTTCGCATTCCAGGATGTCTGGCTCTAGGTGAGTGATCACACCATCATGATTATGTGGATCATGAAGATCTTTTTTGTATAGTTCTGTGTATTCTGGCCACCTCTTCTTAATATCTTCTACTTCTGTTAGGTTCATACTGTTTCTGTCCTTTACTATGTCCATATTTGCATGAAATGTTCCCTTGGTGTCTCTAATTTTCTTGAAGAGATCTCTAGTCTTTCCCATTCTATTTTTTTCCTCTATTTCTTTGCATTGATTGCTGAGGAAGACTTTCTTATCTCTCCCTGCTATTCTTTAGAACTCTGCATTCAGATGAGTATATCTTTCCTTTTCTCCTTTGCTTTTCACTTCTCTTCTTTTCACAGCTATTTATAAGGCCTCCTCAGACAGCTATTCGGGTGTTTTGCATTTCTTTTTCTTGGGGATGATCTTGCTCCCTGTCTCCTGTACAATGTCACTAATCTTCATCCATAGTTCATGAGGCACTCTGTCTATCAGATCTCGTCCCTTAAAACTGTTTCTCACTTCCACTGTATGATCATTAGGGACTCGATTTAGGTCATACTTGAATGGTCTAGTTGTTTTCCCTACTTTCTTCAATTTAAGTCTGAATTTGGCAATAAGGAGTTCATGATCTGAGCCACCGTCAGCTCCCAGTCCTTTTTTTGCTGACTATAGAGCTTCTCCATCTTTGACTGGGAAGAATATAATCAATCTGATTTCAGTGTTGACCGTCTGGTGGCATCCATGTGTATGTGTGTGTATACTTATATATTCACATGTATATATGTTTTAATATATATACCTAATGAGAAGGCAATGGCACCCCACTCCAGTACTCTTGCCTGGAAAATCCCATGGATGGAGGAGCCTGGTGGACTATAGTCCATGGGGTCACTAAGAGTCAGAACACGACTTAGTGACTTCACTGTCACTTTTCACTTTCATGCATTGGAGAAGGAAATGGCAACCCACTCCAGTGTTCTTGCCTGGAGAATCCCAAGGATGGGGGAGCCTTGTGGCCTGCCGTCTATGGGGTCGCACAGAGTCGGACACGACTGAAGCGACTTAGCAGCAGCAGCAGCAGCAATGAACCATTATAGCCTACCACTAATGCTATATTCCAGATATTATTAAGATCAATAATAAGAGATGACTAGGATTCTTATATCAAGAATTCAGTGTTGTCCATGATTTTATCATGGACATATATTTGCTTAAAATTGTAATGAACCTTGTATAAGAATTTAAGTGTAGAACTAAGACAACATTGATGATTCAATGTGAAAATCTAGTTATGGCTGAAATATTAATATAATCATGGAAAAAGGATGTGGATATGAATCTGTACTTAAGTTACCCTGGTAACTGTCATAGCACCCTATTCTTTCTTCATTTGTATTCACAGCTATAGTTAGCCATCATGCCCATCTATAAATGTACTAATGGATACTTTAACATAAACATTTGATATATCCATGTCTTATACTCAGTAAACAGCACCTGATAAATCCCAAAGTGACTTTCACTGGACAAGAGAAAAAATTCAGGCAAGTACTAATATTTAAGGAAAAAAAAACACTTCATCTATGTTTTAATTTGCAAAAGTGTCCTTTGTTTAAAGTATCTAACCTCTTTTGACTTTGAGATGCTTCTCATGAGTTGAATGTTTGTGCATAATTTTAGCTGTTTTTTTCTATATATTTCAAGTTAAACAAAATCCATGAGACTTGGAATTATGGTCTATGCTGAGTGAAGTGTTCTAATGACAGTGTTAAGGTTTCAGTGTAGAACAGACTCAGGGAAAGGTTTCACAGGCAACTTGATCAAGACTGCATAGCAAAGACATACGTTTATCCTTTATTGAGGATGACAAAAACTTAAACATATCTTTCAGTACTGTCTCTCTCTTTCTCACACAGATAGACTGTATATCAGTAATCTGGACACCAAGTTATTTAAAGCTATTATTTAGTACCATAATAAGTAGTAATTTAAATACAAGGTAAAATCACCACATTGTCTTGTTTACTACTGATGTTAATTTTAAACTGACGTTCAGTGCTCCCCAAAAAGGCAGCCTATGATTTGTTATCATTAAACTGTCAACTCTGCCTTGAGTTGGAAATAGATTCACACTACAGTACTTACAGCATATCACCTTATTTTCTATCAGTCCAAAAAAAAAAAAGAAAATCTAGAGTCGGTTTAATTGTGTCTGTGCTATTTTTCTATTAACTGTTTCATGCATTTTTCCTGGCCTTTTAATTGCAGTTTAATAGTGGTCATTAACACATTAAGGGGTGTTAGAAGAACATTTGAAGTCCTCTTGACTTCTACCAAAGTTGACACTTCAATGCTAGAGTAATTTCAGCTATTCATTTATTTAATAGTGACCTATGCAAATGTGGAACCATGTCATTTTACAAATTGACTGTAATAATTAACTAGAAAGGCAGGGTAAAATGAAACAGGTTATAATTAGAATATAACTGCTACAGTATTACGTCAGCTAGAATAAAATAATCTCAAATGATTAAATTGGTTTCAATTATTAAGAATCAGTTTAATGTACCCACTGTTCTGATTTTTACATTTCTCTTTTTTGTGTGCATTAGATGTCACCTCATACAATTTATGTATTTTATTCATCTTGGTAAAACAGGCATTACAGAAGTTTAATTAAGTAGTAAAAGACTTCACATTATTCTGCTGAATTCTAAATTAGTTGTAGAAACTAGTCAGAGTGCATGCTACATACTACTTAGGATCATTTCAATTAGCTGTATCTATGAAGCCACTCAAAATTCCCTTTACAAAATAAATATATGTAACATGTCACTAGCCATCAGAATATATATTTTAATCACATAATTATCACAACTTTCCCAACTGGCTCTTGGATACATCATCTTTATATCTTTTTTTAAAAAATAAGGTAACAACTATCTTTCCAAAATTCCAAGAATTTCCCACAGTCAGGACTCCTGTATGCTTGGCGGTAGGTCAGGCTTCGTGGACATATGGCACAGAGCCTCTGCAGCCAGATGGACCCCACACTTCATTCAGTGTTCTGCTCTTGCTGTATTGAAATTCTTAAGATTTTTGAACAGTGTTGCATTTTCCTTTTATTCTGAGCCCTACAAATTGTATAGCTAGTCCTGCTTGAAAGATCTTGTATGGAAACATAATAGCTTGTTCATCTTTGGTCACATATTCAACATTTTGCTCATCATTTTCCTGATTCTTAGGGATTGACTCTTCTTAACATGTGACTTCAAGAAATTTTATCATGAAGCAGTGTTTATAAGGAGGACATCTACTTAGCCAGTGAAATTAACCAACAACCTTGGTAATCAATAGTGCCCAAATAATCACAGCCAGATCATTTCCTAGTATGTGGACTGTGTTTTAATTAGCACTTTATATCCCAGTGTATTTATATATATGTGTGTGCGTGTGTGTGTGTATGTATATATATAAATATTGGTTTTAGTTAATAATTTTTTTTTCTGAAACAAAGAAGCGATATAACAATGGTGTTAAAGACAAAGGTATTTGAAAAATGTTCAAGTTCAGATTGTATGACTTTCTGTGACACATTTCCAAAAAATTTGTTTCCAGCCAGTATGTATCTCCAAGTTCTAGGCTATCCTTTATCATCTATGAATCTAAGATGATGCCTGTGTGGTTTAAAATTCATTTTTTAATAAAGATTCTCAACATATAGATATTTTTGTCTCAAAGTCTGGATCTTTATACAGAAAGCATTTTATTCTATGATGGTGTGTTGGTATTGTTTCTCTTTTCTATTCAGTTCAGTTCAGTTCAGTTCAGTCGCTCAGTTGTGTCCGACTCTCCGCGACCCCATGAATCACAGCACGCCAGGCCTCCCTGTCCATCACCAACTCCCGGAGTTCACTCAAACTCATGTCCATAGAGTCGGTGATGCCATCCGGCCATCTCATTCTCGGTCGTCCCCTTCTCCTCCTGCCCCCAACCTTTCCCAGCATCAGAGTCTTCCAGTGAGTCAACTCGTCGCATGAGGTGGCCAAAGTATTGCAGTTTCAGCTTTAGCATCAGTCCTTCCAATGAACACCCAGGGTTGATCTCCTTTAGAATGGACTGGTTGGATCTCCTTGAAGTCCAAGGGACTCTCAAGAGTCTTCTCCAGCACCACAGTTCAAAAGCATCAATTCTTCGGCGATCAGCTTTCTTCACAGTCCAACTCTCACATCCATACATGACCACGGGAAAAACCATAGCCTTGACTAGACGGACTTTGGTTGGCAAAGTAATGTCTCTGCTTTTTAATATACTATCAAGGTTGGTCATAACTTTCCTTCCAAGGAGTAAGCGTCTTTTAATTTCATGGCTGCAATCAGCATCCGCAGTGATTTTGGAGCCCCCAAAAATAAAGTCTGACACTGTTTCCACTGTTTCCCCATCTATTTCCCATGAAGTGATGGGACCAGATGCCATGGTCTTTGTTTTCTGAATGTTGAGCTTCAAGCCAACCTTTTCACTCTCCTCTTTCACTTTCATCAAGAGGCTTTTGAGTTCCTCTTCACTTTCTGCCATAAGGGTGGTGTCATCTGCATATCTGAGGTTATTGATATTTCTCCCAGCAATCTTGATTCCAGCTTGTGCTTCTTCCAGCCCAGCGTTCCTCATGATGTACTCTGCATATACGTTAGATAAGCAAGGTGACAATATACAGCCTTGACATACTCCTTTTCCTATTTGGAACCAGTCTTTTCTATATTACCTCTCCTTTTATTCTAATTGATCCTGACAGCTTTACAACTTTGGTCATTCAAGAAGACAGTTAAGAAAATTTGCATACTATGATCAATTAAGGCACTAGTTAAAAATGCAGATCCCTACTGAAGTTAAAATCTTGTTAATTTTTTCACTTTTTTATGTGTGATTTTTTCTGGTTACTTCAGGACTTTCTTGGGAGCATTTAATGATGATTTTGTGGCATACTGCTATATATCCTGGTGGGTTATTTAGCATGCATGGCTTTTGTGCCTTGAGGAGGTCTCTTCAAAAGACCAAGACAGGATTTACTCAGAATAAAGGTGAAGTCCTCCTTCCTCCTGTAATTCAGTGTTAACTGAAGTCTGTTCTATCCTGGAATTCTGAGGATATTTCCAATGGTAAGGATTTATATTATGGAGAATTGTAAAGATACTATTATCCAGAAAATGGTAATCTGATATCTACAAATATTCTATGAAATGGTTTTAAGAATTAAGGATGATTACAACATTGTTTGTTAATCCGCTATGCCCCAATACAAGGTAAAAAGTTTAAAAAAAGAACTAAAGATGCTCCAGAAATGACTAAACAATCTAGACATTGGATAAAGATTAGCATATCCTTTATATGAAGACTTTTTTTTTGCATTCATCCCCAAAGCTTTTCATCTTGATTTATATGAAGTTATGAATCTATGAATAACATCAGACACACCCCAAAATCAAACTGATTCATTGAGGTACTTTCCCAAAAACATAGATCCCATCTTGAAGTAAGGTGACTTTTCTTCACAAGACTTGGAGACCAAGCATTTTCTGCCATTTGCAGTGTTGTAATTCATTCATATACATCAGTTCAACAATTTTTAGCAACAATAACCCATCCTAACCTTTTAACAATAGAAAATAATATATCTAACTAATATATCTAACTAATTTTCAGATTTATCTGTCTCTCCTTTTATCAGTTTAAGCTGAATATTGAGTCAGAAATGCAATATATTCAAGGCACTATGAGGTCAACTGGATAAAAAGAAAAAATACTTATTCTGAAGAGAATAGTGATAATTTTTTTTTTAAAGCCATTTAGGATTTGAAAGAATGCCTTGAGCTTGAAAATCACTTCTATTTTTTCCAAATGGAATTAGAGTTCTTTATTATAGCATAATTGTAATTAATATTGTACAGTTGTAATAATATAATTATTATTAATTACATTTTCCAAATGTAATTAAAATCCATTGCTTGGAACAAAGGCAATCACTGGGTTACAATTATCTGTATTTCTAAAAGAAACAATTAGTATGGTAGGTTTCAGTTACATGGTACAAATAACCAGATACTGTATCTCTTATAATTATTAATTCACATACCTGGAACAATAGTAAACACAGGTAATACATGCACATTTTATTCTAGAAGACAATTTTTAAAGATCTGTCCTTAATACATTTTTAATTTAGTTAGTGATTAAAAAACCATTCATTTATATTCGTTTCTATATTTATGTGTGACATCTTGAATGACACATATTTAACTTTCCAGAATCATATATATCATAATATATCACAAACAGCATCATTAACATTTCAAATGGGGGTTACTTCTGTATTCATGAGTTAGAATTTAATAGTAGATTAAATGTAATTGCAAGTGCATTCTCCTAATAGACCTACAGAGTTGTCGATTAAATGTTATTAATGGAGGTTAAATTTTCTATGAGTTTAGAGACAATGTCAAATTTCAAATTCCAAGGTTTTCACTAATTTTACCTACATATTTTATTCTACTTTTTAAAAAACCTCAGTTTATGTAGTGATAGAATGGACTGATTAAAGGTTCTCTTCATGATAAATAACAGAGTAAAATACTGTAACTCTGTTGTAGTTGCTTTGACCAAAACATGGTAAATAAACTAAGGACTCGGCAGTCTTTTTGTACCCTCTTTGGTTTCCACTGTCCTGATTGCTTATCGGTGGTTCTCTATTTAAGATGTTAGCTCTTAATGAAGGTATTAAAATTGAAAATATACTTATATGGATGGAGAGCCAAAAATTATTTTAATTTCTGATTTTATGGTTTAAAATTCCAATTTTCCATTAAAAACTAAGGAAAAAATGTCTTAACAAACAAATCTATTTTGGTAAAAGATTCAGTCTTGGC
Source organism: Moschus berezovskii (assembly GCF_049115385.1). Classification (NCBI taxonomy): domain Eukaryota; kingdom Metazoa; phylum Chordata; class Mammalia; order Artiodactyla; family Moschidae; genus Moschus; species Moschus berezovskii. The sequence continues at coordinate 61,127,278 of NC_142462.1, forward strand.
ATAATATCTTAGAGAAATAGTACAATAACCAAAAACCTAAACATAAATATTTAAAATCTTTACTCTGTGTTTCCAAATGACAGCAGGAAAAAAAGTAAATTCTTGACCTGCTCTCAGAAATCTTTTTATCTCAAAGTTCTCACTAGGTAACTACCCAGGCCACTCCGCAGCCTCACTTACTTTATTATGCAGACAGTAGATCAATTTGATCTTTATGTGTCTCCTTTTAGAGTAATCCCCCTACACAAATTTTCAACAACAAAAGAAATGTAGAGAACTCACCTAGCAAAAGGGAATCCTTCTTCAGAACCTTTTCTTAAGAGTGGGGAAGGGAAAGGGAAGGGCTGATTATATATAGTACATAAATAAGATTATCTGCCTAACAATTTCCCTCCTGGTTGATAAATCTTTAGCTCCACCAACAGCACTTGCGATATATTTCTACCACCTTTTCCTCCATTGATGCTGCATAGTGAGCTTGCCTGCTGCCCCTTTAGCCCTTGTAGCAAAAACTTGGCTCTGAAATGCAGACAAGCTCTACTGTCTCTGCCGTATAACAGGTTGGAGATCTGTTCACTAGGTCAGTACTCCCACAGCCACTGACTTCCAACAGAAGCAAAGGTGGAACTGTCCTAAACTAAATACCAAATACTTGTGTACTTACCCATCACCAAGTATTTGTATAATCTTGCTGGAATCACTAAATTTGTATTTTCTTTCCTGGACAACGCAAAGTACCAAAGGGTGAGTAGTTGAACAGTAACCGTGATCTACCTATTACTGACCGACAGATCGAACCTGGGTCTCCCACATTGCAGGCAGATTCTTTACTATCTCAGCTAACAGGGAAGCCCATTACTGACCAGCAATGGAGAGTGAATCAGGCTCTAATCTGAGACTGACTCTGTCTGGTGTGCTGTTCTCTGAAAGGGAAATAAGGAAGCCGTTTATTGCTATTCACCAAGACTGTGTCTATTGGAATACTTCATAAGGCAAAAATATACCAGCCATAGTTCTTGTCTGAGTTTTCTTATTTTATCTTATACTGATGTAATAGCTTCTTACTTTCCTCATGCTGAAGGAACTTCACCAACAGCAAAGATTCAAGAATTCTTTCTGGTGGTGAAGGAGTCTGATTAGACTCCTTCAGATAACCAGAATTCTTCAGATAACTCCCTCAGAAATACAATCCAGAGACAAAGACAATTTATTGCTTGGTAATAACAGTATGGCTCAGTGGTAAAGAATCTGCCTGCCAATCAGGAGATGCTAGTTTCATCCCTGGGTTGGAAAGATCCCCTGGAGAAGGAAATGGGAACCCACACCAGTATTCTTGCCTTGCCTGGGAAATCCAGAGGAGCCTGAGGGGCTACCGTCCATGGGGTCACAGAAGAGTCAGACACCACTTAAAGTGACTAAGCAACAACAACAATAACAGTAGCTAGTATCAGCATTTCCACAGGAAAGTGTGAAGAGGGTCAGACGATTCTTCCCATGCAGTTGGGAGTCTTACAGGAGAGGAATCCTGAGCCAGAGTACCCAGATATTTTATGATGAAAAGTAGCATGCCTGACTTTGTCGCAGAGGGATGAAAACATTACTTTGTTAGTAGTGAATGGGAAACAAACCTGCCCTTAACTCCAGAGGGAGATGCTATCTCTGTCTTTGAAGGTTGTTCATTTTACAAGCATTCTTGAAAGGATAGTCCATAGCAAGTAGAGCCAGTGCTTCTATTCACTAGACAAACCAAAACACGAGACCCCTAGAGGATGTTCTCAAAACCCTATTAATTTCTTCTTTGATATAGAAATATTATTCCTATCCCCCTCATTTTTCTTACTAGTTATTTCACAGTTATCAAAATTATGTTTTTCTCAGCACTTACTTTTTAGAATGATGATGACTGTTAGAGCAGGAAACAAAAATTAGTATATATAATTTCCATAAAAATAGAATATTACAGCTACAAAGTACATATGTATGTACGTGACATTGTATAGCATGTATATAATATTATATGCATACTAAACACAAAATGGGCAACAAACAGCCTCATTTTTTAGATGACATAAAAATAATTTCAGTTTGAATGGTTCTTATATATCAACTCTCATATAAAAGCATACTATAAATAAGAAAGTGAAATTAAAACACCCATAAGAACCTTGAAAGTGTTATAATGATATTGTTTCCTGAAAGTGAGGAGAAATAACAACAAACCTAATTTTTATGGCTATGCATTTTCAAGTCAAGAAATTTATCATGAAATTTTTGATTAAAACATATATGTACTACAGTTAATTTTTTAAATAATATAGAAACATGCTTATAATGTTATCATGTATCTCCTGTGATATAGTTATAACATTACGCTCCATTATGAGATGATTACAGAAGAAAGATAGAAATGGAGAAAAAGAATATACTGGTATCTGAAAGGCCAAGAATTCTACTGTCAGAGATAAAGCTAAAAAACAGTTCTTTAAAGGGTTTTTTCCCTCAGGTATAGTCTGATACAATTTGTGTAAAAGGATGTAATCATATCTAGTGAGCCGAACAGCAAAGACCAGGGTGGATTTGATTTTGGCACCCTGAACACCCGCTATTTATTTTCCTTCCTAAATTATATTAATCCATTTAATTACCCATATAATTAAAAGAATCACAGTGTACCAAATGAAATGCAGTTTTAAGTGATTAAATAAGTAAAATAATTTATATTGTTAAATTTTATAAACAAAATTATTTAAAAAAATGAGACATATTGTATTATTGGTATTCAAATAACTGGAATTTTTAAGTAGTAAATAACATAGGTTATCTGAGTGCTTTTTTGAAATAAATAAAAGTACAAAAGACCCTGATGCTGGGAAAGTTTGAGGGCATGAGGAGAAAGGGGCAACAGAGGATGAGATGATTGGATGACACCACTGACTCAACGGAGTTTGAGCAAACTCCGGGAGATAGTGAAGGACACGGAAGCTTGGTGTGCTGCAGTTCATGGGGTCAGAGTCAGACATTACTTAACGACTGAACAAAAACTTGTCTGTTTTTGTTTTTTTTTTGATCAGCTATGTCTAAATAGAAGCAGTAACTCATGTTGTTTTGGTCAAAATTATTTTGGGTACATACCATCATAATCATAAAAACGTTCACAGATTTGAAGAATATTCTGCTCCGAAGAAAAGCCACAGAGAATATTTCTAAGTATTTAATGGGAAGAACATACTTACATTTCAAAATATAATGACAAATGTATGTTGACTTCATTATGAGTACATTAGAATTTGCATAATATTCATATCTCTTCATCAGTTTTAGACTAATGGGGAAGCCAATGGAAAATACAGGACCACAGCAGGAGAATAGAAAGTACTGGCCTGAGTAAATTAATACTCATCAGTTTAGTTCAGTTCAGTCGCTCAGTCATGTCCAACTCTGTGATGCCATGAATCACAGCACACCAGGCCTCCCTGTCCATCACCAACTCCCAGAGTTCACTCAAACTCATGTCCATCGAGTTGGTGATGCCATCCAGCCATCTCATTCTCTGTCGTCCCCGTCTCCTCCTCCCCCAATCCCTCCTAGCATCAGAGTCTTTTCCAATGAGTCAACTCGTCGCATGAGGTGGCCAAAGTATTGGAGTTTCAGCTTTAGCATCAGTCCTTCCAATGAACACCCAGGATTGATCTCCTTTAGAATGGACTGGTTGGATCTCCTTGCAGTCCAAGGGACTCTCAAGAGTCTTCTCCAACACCACAATTCAAAAGCGTCAATTCTTTGGCGCTCAGCTTTCTTCACAGTCCAACTCTCACATCCATACATGACCACTGGAAAAACCATTGCCTTGACTAGACGGACCTTGGTTGGCAAAGTAATGTCTCTGCTTTTTAATATGCTGTCTAGGTTGGTCATAACTTTCCTTCCAAGGAGTAAGTGTCTTTTAATTTCCTGGCTGCAATCAGCATCTGCAGTGATTAATACTCATGCTGCTGCTGCTGCTGCTAGGTCACTTCAGTCGTGTCCGACTCTGTGTGACCCCATAGACGGCAGCCCACCAGGCTCCGCCATCCCTGGGATTCTCCAGGCAAGAACACTGGAGTGGGTTGCCATTTCCTTCTCCAGATTAATACTCATAGGAGTGGGTAAAAAACAGCCACGTTGTAAACCACAGTTAAAACTTCCTAATATTACATTTCTTTCACTATTAAAACATATTATTTTGCCGTCTGTTGGTTTGTTTCAAGATTAAGACTTTTAGCCATTTTAATTTATACAAGGGACTTAACTTAAACAAGGGAATTCCCAGCTGGCACTAGTGGTAAAGAACCCACTTGCCAATACAAGAGACTTAACAGACATGGTTCAATCCCTGGGTCGGGAAGATCCCTGGAGGAGGAAATGGCAGCCCACTCCAGTATTCTTAACTGGAGAATCCCATGGACAGAGGAGCCTGGCAGGCTACAGTCCATAGGGTTGCAAAGAATTGGACACAACTGAAGTGACTTCAGTTCAGTTTAGTCGCTCAGTCGTGTCAGACTCTTTGCGACCCCATGAATCACTGCACGCCAGGCCTCTCTGAAGTGACTTAGCAGCAGCTAACTTGAAAACTTAAAAAAATCCATTGAGATACAGGTTACATATAACAAAGCATACCTATTTTAAGTGTATCATGATTTCATAAATTTTGATAAATGTACTCACTCATATATACTCCGCTACAACCAAAATATGGTACATTTCTCTCACCCCAGCAAAAGTTTCTTTGTGTTCTTTGGCAGTCAGTCACCTTCCTCTAACTCCTAACTCTAAGCAACCTCTGTTCTGCTTTAAGTCACTGTAGATCATTTTGCTTGTTCTAGAATATCTTGCACTGAAATCACATATCCATTCTTTTGGATCTGGCTTCTTTTGTTCAGTGTGATGGTTTTGGATTCCTCCAGCTTGCTGGGTTAATCAATAGTTATTTTTTAAAAAAAATCACTAAGTAGTAGTTCATTGCATGAAATTATGAATCTACCAAAATTTACGTATCTGTTTAGCTTATGATGGATGTTAGGGTTGTTTTCTAGTGTGGTACAATTTTGAACAAATGTGCTATGAATACTAATGTATATGTATTTTTGTGGACTTATATTTTAGGCACTTTAGGATCGATTGCGGAATTATGTAGTACACATATATTTAACTTTGTAAGAAAGTACTAAAAGAGTTTTCCAAAGTGATTGTATTATTTTATACTGGCATATGCTGTGTATGGAAGTTTTCACTGCTTTCCATCCATGCTGATACTAAAGATTGTCAGTTTGTTTTAATTTATGACTGTAAGAATGTATCTCATTGTGGTTTAATTTTCATTTCTTAGATGACTAATGATGAAGAGCAACTTCCCAAGTGGTTCATTGGCCATTGATATCCTTTTCTTGGTAAAGCACTTTGTCTATTTTTAATTTAATCAGGATTTTTGTCTTTTTATTATTGTGCTATAAGAGGTTTCTTAAGAAATATATTCTGCACACAAATTTTTTATCAGATATGTGTATTACAAATACACTTTCCCAGTCTGTAGCTTACCCTTCATTTTCATAATTTTCATGTGAAGAGCAGATAATTTTTAATTTTGTAAATTTCAATTTATTAAGTTTTTATGGTTATTTCTTTTTATGGCCTATGTAAGGGAACAACAGACTGGTTCCAAATAGGAAAAGGAGTACGTCAAGGTTGTATATTGTCACCTTGCTTATTTAACGTATATGCAGAGTACATCATGAGGAACGTTGGGCTGGAAGAAGCACAAGCTGGAATCAAGATTGCTGGGAGAGATATCAATAACCTCAGATATGCAGATGACACCACCCTTATGGCAGAAAGTGAAGAGGAACTCAAAAGCCTCTTGATGAAAGTGAAAGAGGAGAGTGAAAAGGTTGGCTTGAAGATCAACATTCAGAAAACAAAGATCATGGCATCTGGTCCCATCACTTCATGAGAAATAGATGGAAAAACAGTGGAAACAGTGTCAGACTTTATTTTTTTGGGCTCCAAAATCACTGCGGATGCTGATTGCAGCCATGAAATTAAAAGACGCTTACTCCTTGGAAGGAAAGTTATGACCAACCTTGATAGTGTATTGAAAAGCAGAGACATCACTTTGCCAACCAAAGTCTGTCTAGTCAAGGCTATGGTTTTTCCCGTGGTCATGTATGGATGTGAGAGTTGGACTGTGAAGAAAGCTGATCGCTGAAGAATTGATGCTTTTGAACTGTGGTGCTGGAGAAGACTCTTGAGAGTCCCTTGGACTACAAGGAGATCCAACCAGTCCATTCTAAAGGAGATCAATCCTGGGTGTTCATTGGAAGGACTGATGCTAAAGCTGAAACTGAAATACTTTGGCCACTTCATGCGACGAGTTGACTCACTGGAAAAGACTCTGATGCTGGGAAAGGTTGGGGGCAGGAGGAGAAGGGGACGACTGAGAATGAGATGGCCGGATGGCATCACCGACTCTATGGACATGAGTTTGAGTGAACTTCGGGAGTTGGTGATGGACAAGAAGGCCTTGTGTGCTGTGATTCATGGGGTCGCGGAGAGTCGGACACGACTGAGCGACTGAACTGAACTGAACTGAATTGAAGATTTATCTATCCACCTATCAGAAGTTTTTTTCATATTTATTTTAGAATCTAATAGTTTTAGCTTTTGTGTTTAGATCTATATTTTATATCAAATGAATATTTTATTTAGTATAAGGATTGAGATATTTATAGTTCTATATAGATATTCATTTGCTTTATCAAGTTTTATTGCAAATACTCTGAATAAATTTGGAAACTTTTTCAACCATCAGTTTCCCAGATAGGAGAACTACTGCTTCTAAACTATTCTTTTGAATTGAACAACAAGTTTATTGTTACTGTTAACACATAGTTTCAATTACAGTAGCTCCATTTTAAAAACAACTTTACTATTTAAGAGTTTTTTTTTTTACTTTTCCTAATAAATTTGAAATGAGCTTGCCAAATGAAGAATCCTACCAACATTATGCTTAAAATTATATTGAATTTATAATACAGTTTAGGGAGAATTTTGCCATTCTAATTTTATTGAGTCTTCCAATTCATATATATAATATAGCTATTAAGATCTTTATCTCAATAATCTTTTGTAATGGTTCATACATATTTTGTGGAGAAGGCAATGGCAAGCCACTCCAGTACTCTTGCCTAGAAAATCCCATGGATGGGGGAGCCTGGTAGGCTGCACTCGGTGGGGTCGCTAAGAGTCGGACACGACTGAGTGACCTCACTTTCACTTTTCACTTTCACACATTGGAGAAGGAAATGGCAATCCACTCCAGTGTTCTTGCCTGAAGAATCCCAGGGACGGGGGAGCCTGGTGGGCTTCTGTCTATGGGGTCACACAGAGTCGGACACGACTGAAGTGACTTAGCAGCAGCAGCAGCATACATATTTTGAAAAATTTCTGACTAGTATTTTTATGTTTTAGTGTTATTGAAAATGGTATTTTGAGACTCATTTTTCTGCTGTTTTCTCTTAGTGTACAGAATACAATTGACTTTAACATACAGATTTTGTATTCCAACACATAATTGAAAAGTCTTGATAAATTTTTCTTTTAATTATTATTATTTTTCTCCCTTGATTATTTGATTTTAGAAAGCAAATTACAATGAAATCTGTGAATAAAGACAGTTTGCTTCTTTTTTCAGGAAATCAGTCCTGGGTGTTCAATGGAAGGACTGATGTTGAAGCTGAAGTTCCAGTACTTTGGCCACCTGATTCGACGAGTTGACTCACTGGAAAAGAGTCTGATGCTAGGAGGGATTGGGGGTGGGAGGAGACGGGGACGACAGAGAATGAAATGGCTGGATGGCATCACTGACTCAACGGACATGGGTTTGGGTAGACTTTGGCAGTTGATGATGGAAAGGGAGGCCTGGCATGCTGCAGTTCATGGGGTTGCAGAGTCAGACATTTCAGTTCAGTGCAGTTCAGTCACTCAGTCGTGTCCGACTCTCCGTGACCCCATGAATCACAGCACTCCAGGCCTCCCTGTCCATCACCAACTCCTGGAGTTCACCCAAACTCATGTCCATCGAGTCAGTGATGCCATCCAGCCATTTCATTCTCTGTCGTCCCTGTCTCCTCCCACCCCCAATCCCTCCTAGCATCAGACTCTTTTCCAGTGAGTCAACTCGTCGCATGAGGTGGCCAAAGTATTGGAGTTTCAGCTTTAGCATCAGTCCTTTCAATGAACACCCAGGATTGATCTCCTCCAGAATGGACTGGTTGGATCTCCTTGCAGTCCAAGGGACTCTCAAGAGTCTTCTCCAGCACCACAGTTCAAAAGCATCAATTCTTCGGCGATCAGCTTTCTTCACAGTCCAACTCTCACATCCATACATGACCACGGGAGAAACCATAGCCTTGACTAGACGGACCTTGGTTGGCAAAGTAATGTCTCTGCTTTTTAATATGCTATCTAGGTTGGTCATAACTTTCCTTCCAAGGAGTAAGCGTCTTTTAATTTCATGGCTGCAATTAGCATCTGCAGTGATTTTGGAGCCCCCCAAAATAAAGTCTGACACTGTTTCCACTGTTTCCCCATCTATTTCCCATGAAGTGATGGGACCAGATGCCATGATCTTCGTTTTCTGAATGTTGAGTCAGACACAACTGAGCAACTGAACTGAACTGATTCCTTGAGTCTTTTTCACACCTTAATTCACTGGAAGACATGCCTCCCACCAAGTTGAGGTAAGAGCAGGTATTTTTACATTGTTCTTAATCTTAAGAACATATTATGTGTTTTATAATTAATTTTGACAGTAATTGTAGATTTTTAGTAGATACTTTACCAGTTTTGAAGAGTTACTTTCTATTCCTAGTAATTTTTTAATCAATGATATTCCACATTATCAAATGACATTTTCTGCAACAATTTTGATTATGACTTTTCTCCTTCATTTGTTAACCTTACCTGGAATAAACTCCATTTGGTCATGAGGCATATTTTTTTCACCATAATGCTGGATTCAATTGGCTAATATTTTGTTAAGGGTTTTGGCATGTATGTATGGGAGCTATAGGTCTCTAATTTTTCCTTTTTTGCTTTATCTTTGGTCTGATACTACTATCACAGTCATAGGGTAAAATGTCTAATACAGTGTACCAATAAATCCTTGTTTGCCTGTTTTCTTTTGAGTGACATTTTAAATTGTGAATTCAGTTTATTTTGTAAATATAAAACTATTCTGTTTTTTTTAATGCTTTTTGTCTTAGGAAGAATTTGCCCTTTTGGTTATAATTTGCCAATTTTTTGGTATAAAGTTGCTCGTAATATTACTCATTGTCCTTATAATTTATATAGTATTGGTAGTGATATCTTCTATTACATTTCTAATGTGAACCATTGTGTTTTTCAGCTTTTGTCCTTAGTGAGTCTATCTATATGTTTATAAATATTGTAGACTATGAATAACCTAGCTTTAGTTGAATTGATATGCTATACTGTTTCTCTGTTTTATACTTCCTTAGTTTCTACTCATTTTTATTTTTACTTCTTTGTATTTACCTTGTGTTTAATTTATTCTTTTTTCCTCCTAAGTTCTTAATATGGACACTTAACATCTTTTGATTCTTAAACATCCACATTTCCTCTGGAATATTTAGAGATGTGTTATTTAATTTGGTAGAATTTTGGAATTTTTCCAAAATATTTTTAACCTAATATCAGAATCAACATCATGTCTATCGTGGTTTTGGTTACACATTCCATCTCTAGTACAGTATTGGGATGGACTATAAAGGAATATGAATTTTAGGAAGTAAAGTTCACTGGGGACTGTCTTTGAGCCTAGCTACCACAGGAGCATACATATTCCACACTATGTTTAAAGATGAATTGACCCTTTGTTCTTATATAAGATTTCTATGTCTGAAAATATTTCTTGTTCTGAATTGCACTTTGTCTTTTATTAACATAGACACTCTAGCTTTTTCATGATTAGTGTTTTCATGTTATATGTTTTTTACATATTTTCAATGGAAAATATGTATATCTTCATATTTTAATTAAGTTTTTTATGGGCATTATACAATTGGGTTGATTCTCAATACAGTTGTAGACCACTTACATTTAATGTAGTTATTAGTATGATTGAATTTAATTTTACAATGTGGTTATTTGTTTTCTTTAGTTCCTACTGCAATTTTCTCATTTTTTATCCTTTCTTGCCTTCTGGTGATTGACTGTTTTTAGTGTTCAATTTTATCTGTATTATTGTCTTTCACTTAGAAGGTATCTTCAAATATATTATACCACTTAACATACAATGTAGACTTTTTTCTGTTTCCCCCTCTTCCCTTTCATCACTATCATGTTTTCTCTGTATGTTATTAATTTCAGATACAATGATACTCTTTTTTTGTCTTTTGCTATAAACAGTTAATTATCTTTTAAAGTAATTTAAAATGAGGGAAAGCTATATTTTATATTCCAAGCATATTTACCATTTCTGGTGCTCTTTGTTCCCTTAGTGTGGATCCAGATTTCTATTTAGGTCATTTATAGATTCAAGTGTCCAACTGGATCATATTCCTTTCATCTAAAGAACATCATTTTTCTTTCTTTGTAGTGCATATCCTTGTCTACTGATCTCAGCATCTATATGGATTCTAGGTCTTTTTTAAAAAAATATTTTTCATCCTTAATATTGTTCATATTTTCTTACTTCTTCACATATCTAGTAATTTTTTATTGGATGCTAGACATTATAATTATTATATTGTTGAGTTCTTAATCTTTTTTTTTTTTGCTGTCTTTAAAGAGTATTTAATATTATTTTGAAAAATAGTTAAGTTTTCCTGTTGGTCAGCTTGGTTATTTGGTTTATTTTTAAGTTTTCTTGTGACAGCTACACTACTATTTTAACTTTATTCTAGTGCTGCTTTGGCCTTGCTCATGTGAGGTATCTATCAAAGTCCTGAATATTAATTGAAGTCTTTCCACTATGATTGATTAAAATTTAAACATTTCTCAGCCCTGTGTGAACTCTTAGAATTTTTAGTTCATAATTCCCCACGATAGTTCTTTTTCTAATACTTCTATGTCCAGCTGCAAGTCATTTCACAGTAGCATATGTGCATCTGAAAATTCAGGGGAAAAAAAAATTCTAGGGAACTTTATAGAACCATTTATTTGCATATTTCCTTCTTCCCTAATTTTCAGTTCAGTTCAGTTCAGTTCAGTCGCTCAGTCGTGTCCGACTCTCCGCGCCCCACAAATTCTGGCCAATTTAGCTTTGCTGAATTCTGAACTTCATCTTTTTAACTTTGCAAAGCTACTATGTTTGCTTGGGTTCCCCTTTCAGGTTGTGTCTTTAAACAGAAAGTCAGGAAAATTCTAGAATGTATCCCATTTTTCTTGTTTCAGTGATCACAGCCCTAGGCTACTAATAGTCTTGTGTCTGAGAACAACTATTTCATGTTTCTGTTCAGTTTTCTAGTTGTTTACAGCATAAGTCATGTCTGATCTATGTATTTTCACATGGCCAGAATAGAAGTTCTCTTAAATTTTTACAAAATGTTAAGTTCAGTGAACCTAAATTATGCAGAATATTAACTGATGATTGTATTTTTCAATATTCACTTTTGGGGAAACCTAAACAATTACAGTTGAAAGGGACTATAGCAAATGGTGAATGAGATGAAATTTATTAGCTAGTCTGTATCGTAAGCTGCAGTGTTGTCCCCTGCTTAGAGGCAATATTATTCTAGGTAAATATAATTCACTGAATTTTAAAATAGTCTCTTGTGGTTTCTGTATTATCAACCAACCAAGAAATGGAGATGGAATATTCCACTGAAGTTTAAATTAAAAAAAAAAATTAAGGAACACCATTAAAGGGTTATTTATAATATGGCAACTCAAGTCCTTTCCATTATGACACATTTATTAAAGAAAAGAACCAAAAGGAAGAGTGAAGAAAATAGAAAGGACATCACAGTTTCTGAATAAGATTACAGAATTAATAAAATATATGATGAATATGAGACAATGAAAGGAGGAGCAGAATTTTTAAAAGCAAAAGAAAAAATTAGGGGACACTTTAACCAAGATATTTAGAAGTGAATTACTTAACTACAAAATTCTATCCATTCCATTTGTGAAACATTCACATGGTGTGACTTGAAGTTCCCTGTAGAGAGAGGTGAGAGAAGACAGCAGGTTCATAGGAAGGAAGGCAGGTCAGACTTAGCAGAAAGAACATGAGTGAAGCATGAAAGTAAGAAAGTGCAAGGTAAGTTCTGGGAATGATAATAAAACCAGTTGGGCTACAATGACGGGGAGTACTATAACATAGGACTGGAAAAGATGAGATAAATTGGGGCCAGATTATATAGGCCTTTGAATACCAGGCTGAGAATTTGCTGTTCTTTTTGGTTAAAATGGGGAGTCACTGAAGGTTTTTGAGTAGGGGAGTGAACTGACCTTTGGGTCAATTACTCTGGCTGAAATGTGTAAAGTAGATTGGAAGAGGGAGCGAATAAAAGTGGAGAGACACCCTGGGAGGCTATTGAAATAGATCAGGTGACAAGTAATGAGAACCTGAACTATGGGAGTAGCAGTAGGACTGGAAAGAAAAGGATGAATTCAAGATATCTTTCATGGGTCAAATCTATGGGGCATAGTAACTAATGAGATCTGAGGGAACTGTTAAAAAAGATACTGAGATTTTTTTTAAGCCTGAGTTACTGAGTGAGTAGGGAAATAAGGAGAGAAAGCGTATTTGAGTGGTTGGAGGTATAAGTGTAGGGGCTATTGGTGGTGGTGATTTTTATGGTGGGTGGTTTGTGCAGAGGAGATGATGAGTTGGATTTTGATATGCTGTCCTTATGAGTAGTGGTGGGTAACAATTTTCAGAGAAATAAATAGGAAAAAATAGTTCTAGTGTTAAAAGGACTGCACTTAGCCTATAGTTGACACTCAATAAATATTTAGTGAACCAATCTTTCATTTCAATGGACATTTTTCACTCATTCACTCAACAGATATTTATTGAACAACTACTATATTCCAAGCACTGGTCTAGATAATGAGAGCTATCATGGTTTTCAATATAAATGATATTTCCTTTATGGAATACATAGTCTTCTGGAAAATAGATTAAATGAGCATTTAAAATAAACAACTTGTGTATTGCTTTAGCTAAAGTACCACTTTATATGTAAGAACCTTTCCAAGTGTAGGATGCACAAGGAATATTTCTCAAATGAATATTTGAATCAACTGAAAACTGAAAGATTGAGCAGGGATTAGCCAGGTGTAAAGGGGTGGGATGGAGTCCAGGCAAAGGAAATCTCAGTTGCAAAAGGCCAGAGTAATAAAGTTCAGGTCTTCTGAGGAACTGAAAAAGATTCATTATGGCTGAGTATGAATAAAGAAAGATAGAAAATTAGGTATGGGCCAGTTCATGAAGGGTCTTAACTGCCTTTTAAAGTCTTTGCATTAAGAACAATTAAGAATTCACTGAAGGGTTTTGGGAGAAAAACAGCATGACCACATTTTCATGTTCTAATTGCAAGGAGATCCAACCAGTCCATTCTAAAGGAGATCAGTCCTGGGTGTTCACTGGAAGGACTGATGCTGAAGCTGAAGCTCCAATACTTTGGCCACCTCATGCGACGAGTTAACTCACTGGAAAAGACTCTGATGCTGGGAGGGATTGGAGGCAGGAGGAGAAGGGGAGGACAGAGAATGAAATGGCTGGATGCATCACCGACTCGATGGACATGAGTTTGAGTGAACTCCGGGAGTTGGTGATGGACAGGGAGGCCTGGTGTGCTGTGATTCATGGCGTCGCAAAGAGTCAGACACGACTGAGCGACTGAACTGAACTGAAAGATTGATTAACTGTACACTCAGAGGAAAACTATTTACTGTGCCCTCAGAAGTTCACATATAAACAGAAACAATGTAATAAGATAAGGCCTACTGAGTTAAAAATGCTATTTACACTAGCCTATATTCATTAGACAAGTATAAAATTCTATAGGAACACAGCTAAGAGGGCAATTTATATTATCTATAGAAAAGCAAAGGCGAAATTCGCTCAGTCATGTCTGACTCTTTGCGACCCCACAGACTGTAGCCTGCCGGGCTCCTGTTCATGGAATTCTCCAGGCCAGAATACTGGAGTGGATAATCATTCCCTTCTCCAGGGGACCTTCCCAACCCAGGGATCAAACCCAGGTCTCCCACATTGCAGGTGGATTCTTTACTGTCTGAGCCACCGGGGAAGCCCTTAACTATAGAAAGGGAAGTGTTAAAAAAGACTTAAGAAAAGGCTATTTTGAACTGGGCCTGGAAAATTAAATAGTTGAAATAAATAAATACCCAAGTACATTTTCATTTATAACTTTTAAGATCTCTCGTTTGTGTCTAAATACTGCTTTTTCTGTCACCAATTTTCTATCATAGTGCTCATTTTTTAATTTGTATTTCATGTTGTAAGTTTGATAAGTAAAGGTATTTGAATATGTGTAAGAGAAGCTACCTATCCAATTACCAGCATATTCAAGTCACAACTCCCTGGTGGTTCAGAGGTTAAAGCGTCTGCCTCCAATGTGGGAGACCAGGGTTCGATCCCTGGGTCGGGAAGATCCCCTGGAGAAGGAAACAGTAACCCACTCCAGTATTCTTACCTGGAGAAGCCTGGTAGGCTACAGTCCACGGGGTGGCAAAGAGTCAGACATGACTGAGCGACAGAACGGAAAAAAAAAAAAAAGTATTTCAATACGTTAACAATTGGTCCACCTTTGTCAAGAAGTATATATTTTCCTATTGTTAGCGCCAGAAGTAAACTCAGTTCTCTGTCTTGTCTTGTACCCAGGGATTTGGCACACTCCTCTGCCTTTCCCAGATCCCTTGCAATTATGTTACTTGAGTTCAATAGATTACCTCAATGGAATATCCTTTACTTCCAGACTTGACCTGGTAAAGGTCACACAAGAATGGTCACATTTTTCCATCTTCACTCATTGGTTCAGTAAATGCAAATGGTCCAACAGAGGACTCCATAGAGGCCCCGGGATATGATGGGGCCGTAAAATGGAAGGAGCTTGGGTAATTGAGTGACAGCTTGGATGACAGTTGTCTGTCTGTAAGCATCACTCAGCCATCATTATAAACTTAGAGAGAAATTATTGTATTAGATCCAAGTCCCTTAAAATTGGGCATGGTTTGGGAGTTGAAAATTGGTTTCAAGTCACTGAAATTTGGGAGTTACCACAGTTAGTGTTAACTTCTTTGACTAAGGAGAGTGAAAAGGTTGGCTTGAAGCTCAACATTCAGAAAACAAAGATCATGGCATCTGGTCCCATCACTTCACGGGAAATAGATGGGGAAACAGTGGAAACAGTGTCAGACTTTATTTTTTTTGGGCTCCAAAATCACTGCGGATGCTGATTGCAGCCACGAAATTAGTAAAAGATGCTTACTCCTTGGAAGGAGGTTATGACCAACCTAGACAGCATATTAAAAAGCAGAGACATTACTTTGCCAACCAAGGTTTGTCTAGTCAAGGCTATGGTTTTTCCAGTGGTCATGTATGGATGTGAGAGTTGGACTGTGAAGAAAGCTGATCACCAAAGAATTGATGCTTTTGAGCTGTGGTGCTGGAGAAGACTCTTGAGAGTCCCTTGGACTGCAAGGAGATCCAACCAGTCCATTCTAAAGGAGATCAGTCCTGGGTGTTCATTGGAAGGACTGATGCTAAAGCTGAAACTCCAATACTTTGGCCACCTTATGCGATGAGTTGACTCACTGGAAAAGACTCTGATGCTGGGAGCGATTGAGGGTAGGAGGAGATGGGGACGACAGAGAATGAGATGGCTGGATGGCATCACCGACTCGATGGACATGAGTTTGAGTGAACTCCGGGAGTTGGTGATGGACAGGGAGGCCTGGTGTGCTGTGATTCATGGCGTCGCAAAGAGTCAGACACGACTGAGCGACTGAACTGAACTGAAAGATTGATTAACTGTACACTCAGAGGAAAACTATTTACTGTGCCCTCAGAAGTTCACATATAAACAGAAACAATGTAATAAGATAAGGCCTACTGAGTTAAAAATGCTATTTACACTAGCCTATATTCATTAGACAAGTATAAAATTCTATAGGAACACAGCTAAGAGGGCAATTTATATTATCTATAGAAAAGCAAAGGCGAAATTCGCTCAGTCATGTCTGACTCTTTGCGACCCCACAGACTGTAGCCTGCCGGGCTCCTGTTCATGGAATTCTCCAGGCCAGAATACTGGAGTGGATAATCATTCCCTTCTCCAGGGGACCTTCCCAACCCAGGGATCAAACCCAGGTCTCCCACATTGCAGGTGGATTCTTTACTGTCTGAGCCACCGGGGAAGCCCTTAACTATAGAAAGGGAAGTGTTAAAAAAGACTTAAGAAAAGGCTATTTTGAACTGGGCCTGGAAAATTAAATAGTTGAAATAAATAAATACCCAAGTACATTTTCATTTATAACTTTTAAGATCTCTCGTTTGTGTCTAAATACTGCTTTTTCTGTCACCAATTTTCTATCATAGTGCTCATTTTTTAATTTGTATTTCATGTTGTAAGTTTGATAAGTAAAGGTATTTGAATATGTGTAAGAGAAGCTACCTATCCAATTACCAGCATATTCAAGTCACAACTCCCTGGTGGTTCAGAGGTTAAAGCGTCTGCCTCCAATGTGGGAGACCAGGGTTCGATCCCTGGGTCGGGAAGATCCCCTGGAGAAGGAAACAGTAACCCACTCCAGTATTCTTACCTGGAGAAGCCTGGTAGGCTACAGTCCACGGGGTGGCAAAGAGTCAGACATGACTGAGCGACAGAACGGAAAAAAAAAAAAAAGTATTTCAATACGTTAACAATTGGTCCACCTTTGTCAAGAAGTATATATTTTCCTATTGTTAGCGCCAGAAGTAAACTCAGTTCTCTGTCTTGTCTTGTACCCAGGGATTTGGCACACTCCTCTGCCTTTCCCAGATCCCTTGCAATTATGTTACTTGAGTTCAATAGATTACCTCAATGGAATATCCTTTACTTCCAGACTTGACCTGGTAAAGGTCACACAAGAATGGTCACATTTTTCCATCTTCACTCATTGGTTCAGTAAATGCAAATGGTCCAACAGAGGACTCCATAGAGGCCCCGGGATATGATGGGGCCGTAAAATGGAAGGAGCTTGGGTAATTGAGTGACAGCTTGGATGACAGTTGTCTGTCTGTAAGCATCACTCAGCCATCATTATAAACTTAGAGAGAAATTATTGTATTAGATCCAAGTCCCTTAAAATTGGGCATGGTTTGGGAGTTGAAAATTGGTTTCAAGTCACTGAAATTTGGGAGTTACCACAGTTAGTGTTAACTTCTTTGACTAAGGAGAGTGAAAAGGTTGGCTTGAAGCTCAACATTCAGAAAACAAAGATCATGGCATCTGGTCCCATCACTTCACGGGAAATAGATGGGGAAACAGTGGAAACAGTGTCAGACTTTATTTTTTTTGGGCTCCAAAATCACTGCGGATGCTGATTGCAGCCACGAAATTAGTAAAAGATGCTTACTCCTTGGAAGGAGGTTATGACCAACCTAGACAGCATATTAAAAAGCAGAGACATTACTTTGCCAACCAAGGTTTGTCTAGTCAAGGCTATGGTTTTTCCAGTGGTCATGTATGGATGTGAGAGTTGGACTGTGAAGAAAGCTGATCACCAAAGAATTGATGCTTTTGAGCTGTGGTGCTGGAGAAGACTCTTGAGAGTCCCTTGGACTGCAAGGAGATCCAACCAGTCCATTCTAAAGGAGATCAGTCCTGGGTGTTCATTGGAAGGACTGATGCTAAAGCTGAAACTCCAATACTTTGGCCACCTTATGCGATGAGTTGACTCACTGGAAAAGACTCTGATGCTGGGAGCGATTGAGGGTAGGAGGAGATGGGGACGACAGAGAATGAGATGGCTGGATGGCATCACCGACTCGATGGACATGAGTTTGAGTGAACTCCGGGAGTTGGTGATGGACAGGGAGGCCTGGCGTGCTGTGATTCATGGGGTCACAAAGAGTTGGACACGACTGAGCGACTGAACTGAACTGAATTGAACTGAATACAGTCCTATATCACTCTTTAGTGCTTGTAAGACTGAGTGCTGCTCTAGGTGTTAAGTCTCTGATACGAGACTTTACTACTAGAACTCCTTGAGATTTTCTCCCCTTATCTCCAAGGATATAATATCTATTCTTTACACAGTCAATGAGTATAGTATCAGTGCTGATTCTTAGGAACTTTGGCTAAATCTTTGTAATGCCATTTATTAACTAGTCTCTGTGTGTGCTCAGTCCCTCAGTCATATCCAGCTCTTTGTGACCCCATGAACTGTACTCTGCCAGGCTCCTTTGTCCATAGAATTTTCCAAGCAAGCATGCTGGAGTGGGTAGCTATTCCTTACTCCTGGGAATCTTCCTGATCCAGGGATTGAACCCATGCCTCTTCCTTTTTCTCCTTGGCAGGCAGGTGATTTACCACTGGGAAGCCCCTAGTTAGCACCTAGTCCTCATGATTTAAGGATTCATCTTAGCTCAAAGTCCAATAACTTGACTGTTGTTCTAGAATTTACTTGTTATAAAGTCCTTTACATTTTTCAAAGGAAACTACACTACTGTATTTAAGGCCTTTCACATTTTTAACTCTTCCAAATACATTCTTAGATTTTATATTACTTCAGTTCTTTAGATAGCTTTCTGCTGAGATTTTAACTGACTTCCCTTCTAGCTTCTGGATTTTCATCTAAGTTGGTCCTGGTCTACAGTAGTTTAAAAATCTCCATCTTCTCAGATCTAAATTCTGCACCACCAGAGTTAAGTTGATGTGCTTTTACAATAAATTATTACTAGCTATGAATTTATTTCCTTAGTTTTGTTCCTATAGTGTATCAATTTGTTTGAACTTTTCTATCTCTGTTTTGGAGATCTGTCTTGTACACTTGCATCCAATAGCTTGTTTTTCATTTTCTATCTGAAATACTCAACCATGTTGTCAGCTTTGTTTCTCTCATAATTTTGTCTACTTTTTCTTCTGCCTCTAGGCTTAGATTTTCTGTCTTCTAAAACATGTATTTTTATCTTCTAGTTTTGTATCTTCTCTAGTCTTTTATTCACTTTCCTTTACTTCTGTCTTCAGTTTTCTTCTTCAGATTTCTAATCTTCTTTCTCCAAATCCTGATCCTACTACTCCTAATTTAAAAATTCCATCAACTTTAGCAAATAAAGTCAAGATCAGGTAGTCTTCAAATGATGCAATTTTTACTGTGCTATGAATTGGAAGACATATTTCTTAATTAGTCTAGTTAATATTTATTGAGAAGACATTAAATGAAATAATGCATATTTTCTGCCTTGGTGTGCCATACATGAGGTTTTGTGGTAGATAATTTTGACTTTGGTTGTTCTTATAAGATAATAATACTAGGGAATCACAAAAGGATTATCTCTTACCACAAAAATAGGCTTAAATTGACATAAAACACAGCAAACATTAGCGCAGTTACAAACATTATCTGGTGAATAATGCTTATTAAAGAGATAGGTTCAGTATGACTTGGTTACATAGATGTGGGATCAAAATTAGTATTAGCTTTCATAGATCTTTCTCAAATAACCAGGCATATTATTAAGGCAACTAAAACTTGAAGTGTACAAGAAAAATAATTTGTTTTTCTAGCCAAAAGTTTTCAGCAAATATCATACTTTGCATTTAGATTGGATTCCGTTCTGTTCTGTTCAGTCGCTCAGTCGTGTCCGACTCTTTGCGACCCCATGAATCACAGCACACCAGGCCTCCCTGTCCATCACCAATTCCCGGAGTTCACTCAAACTCATGTCCATCGAGTCGGTGATGCCATCCAGCCATCTCATTCTCTGTCGTCCCCATCTCCTCCCGCCCCCAATCCCTCCCAGCATCAGAGTTTTTTCCAATGAGTCAACTCGTCACATGAGTTTTTTCCAATGAGTCAACTCGTCGCATGAGGTGGCCAAAGTATTGGAGTTTCAGCTTCAGCATCAGACCTTCCAGTGAACACCCAGGATTGATCTCCTTTAGAATGGACTGGTTGGATCTCCTTGCAGTCCAAGGGACTCTCAAGAGTCTTCTCCCGCACCACAGATAGGAAGATCTAAAAGCCTACTCAGGGTCTTCATCATTCTCCCATTCAGTGTCATGTATGGTTAACTCATGCAGACCTGAACTGGAAACCCTGTTTGATGCCTACCAACTCTTTGACAGACACTGCACAATTTACATAACCTCTCTTAGCCTCATGAAGTATTAGTACCTTATGTGTCTGCCCTTGCTCCCCTGCAGTTCTTTTTTCAATACAGCAGCCAAACTGATCCTATAAGTCAAATCATTTTATGACTTGGCTCAAATTCACCAATGGCCTTTCATCTAAGGACAAATGTCGGTCTTTATAACGATCTGCAAGGTTGTAGGTGATTGGATAAATGCTTGACCTCATTTTCTATCCCTCTCCGTGTTCACTGTGTTCCAGTTCACAATTAATTTTAAAAACTGCCCAGTGGAAAACAGGGTATAAAATCATGCTTGGTTTCTGCCTCCTCAGCACCATTATTATTTCTGATAATATTCTGAGAGCTTCCATAATCTTCAGAATAAATTTACCCCAGGTGGCGCTAGTGGTAAAGAATCTGCCTGCTAATGCAGGAGATGTAAGAGATATGGGTTCAGTCCCTGGGCTGGGAAAATCCCCTTCTGAAGGAAATGGCAACGCTCTCCGGTATTCGTGCCTGAAAAATTCTGAGGGCAGAGAAGCCTGGCAGGCTGCAGTCCTTGGGGTCGCAAAGAGTCGAACATGACTGAGCACACACACACACACAAATGCTTTTCATGTACCAACATGATGTCATTCAATCTTCATGACCCTGAAAAGACTGATGCTGGGAAGGATTGGGGGCGGGAGGAGAAGGGGACAACAGAGAATGAGATGGCTGGATGGCATCACCGCCTCGATGGGCACGAGTTTGAGTGAACTCCGGGAGTTGGTGATGGACAGGGAGGCCTGGCCTGCTGTGATTCAAGGGTCACAAAGAGTCGGACATGACTGAGCGACTGAACTAAACTGAACTGAAGGTGTGGTAATAATACCTAGTGGTTTTGAAGTGCAAAAATCACTGGAATCACGCTGAGTGATTCATACTTTCCTTCCACCAGTTATTAATTGTGACTTTGGGCAAGGTACTTAATCTGTTTTATCTCAGTTTCCTAATCTGTAAAATGATATTAAAATAGCAGTTTCTATCAAATTGATAGACAGTTATTGATATTCGTAAAATAGTTAGAAGTTGAGCATATAAATTTTTGCTAAACATTGAAATAAAAATGAATTCTTATTTTTTTCGCCTTAGTTTTATTACCTGTATAATAGGGAGAGCAATATGGAATTTATCTCACAGGATTTTTATGAGAATTAAATGGCATAGCCTGTACTGATTATAAAACAGTGTCTGGTACATGGTACGCTTTCAATAAATGTTCAGTTCAGTTCAGTTCAGTTCAGTCGCTCAGTCGTGTCCGACTCTCCGCGACCCCATGAATCACAGCACGCCAGGCCTCCCTGTCCATCACCAACTCCCGGAGTACACTCAAACTCATGTCCACAGAGTCGGTGAATGTTAGCTATTAATATTTTTATCATCATAAAAACATGGAGTTTTAGACAGATTAACTGCAACATGCAAAGTTACATGACCTGTAAGCTGATGAATTGTGTCTTTGTCCAAGGCTACTTCATTGAGAGTGGCATTTAACCACAACCTTAAAGGCTTATAAGCATATTTTTTTTGGTAAATATCCATTATTCATTGAAGATTAAAAGCTTTCAATTTCTTTACACATGATGATGGATGTTTTTGTTTTGTAGTAAGTTTTAAAAATTCATCTATGTTGTTCTTGTTTCCTGTTCTCAATTTGCTGATATAGCCTGATTTTTATTCTTGATTGTCGCTATGTAGAAAAAGGAGAGGCATGAACTCACTGGAAGTTTGTGCAGATTGGAGAATACAAAACCAAATTTCTCCTTGCATGGAATGTTTTCCTCTCCCTTACCATGACTGCATTCTCAGTTGCCAAAAGTGTATCATACAGTATGAGTTCTTGCGGAAATGGAGAAGGGTGGGGGTCATGAGACAGTCTTATAGACATCTGTGAATACTGATCCAAGTGGATGTAGGTAAAGTAGTCACACTGGTTTCAGAACTACAGAGACCTCCCACCCCCTCCTTTTTGTGTATTTATTTCTTTTGAATTTGTGATGTTCATTTGTGATAGACATGTAATATCAGTAAGCTAGGGTATTTCCAGATCATAAATTCTGTGCTTCTCATCCTTTGTTTGCTCAACCACAAAACTCAATAATAAGCTACATCCCCAAAGAAATAGTTATTGCTAAACAATTCTAGGTAAGCAAAGACAGCCAAGTGTATGTTTTAGAATGTTTTCAAAGGGAAGCATCTGTAAAATGTTTGTGCACTGGGAATAAAACAAGGCTTTACATAATAATTGTGCTGCTTATTTTCTTTTTTGGCAATGAGGAAACACCCATGCAGCATATTTAAAAACATTTGTGTATTTCAGCTACGTTTTCATTGGCAGTAGACACACAATCACAGTAACCAGTGATTAACATTCTATTTTCCAGCTGTTTCATGAAATGTGTAATCAAGTCACAGAAGTGTATTCGGATCCATGTATATGCATTCTTAACTTTTCCCTGTGTCTCATGAAGCATTCTACTGGAAAAACGACACATTTTAGATATCCGAATTAGAGATAATTTAAATGAAACGCATCTCTATTTTAGAAAATAAGTCTCATAAAAAGGAAAAGCACTATTTAACTCAGAAAAAGAGGCTGTCCTAAGGAATACATATTTAAAGAAAACATATGATTGATTTGCTTTTTATATATAGTAGTACAATGTAGTAAAGAATAATCTGTAATTCTGGAAATTTTTAAATTCATAAAGTCCTTGTTAGAGAAAAAAAATGAATGAGTCTTTAGTTCAACTCTAAACTGAGGCTAATTTAAGGTCCTTAACAAGTAGGAACTCTGTGCACATAATGGTTAATCTGAGAAAAGAAGATGGAAACGTGGCTAATTCACATTATTTTTTAAAATATATATAAAAATAAGCATACATATATAGGGGGACCTGGAGTTTAAAGGTAAATGATAAGCAGTCACGACTACTGAGAAGATTATCTAACTACATATTCACAGGTAAAGTTTCTGTGGTCACGTGAATGCTGTGATGAGTGAGATTTGGGGAACAGTCCAGCAGAAAACACTGTTCCGGGTTCCAGTCTCAAATATTACTGGAGCAAATTGATGTGTTCACCATTTAATTCAGATTTTTTGTATCTCATTTATTGTATGAATATCAAAATATTACTTGGTCCTTCTGCGACCAAAGCAGACAGGACCTGTGAGCAGAATTATGAAGCCCCTGTTCATCAGCCTCTGCTTATCTCTATGGTGATAAGTACATGCTTGTTGGCTGGCAGACAATGGCCAGGCTACTAAACCAGACATTAGGCAGCTAGCACTCACCTAGAGTCACCATCACACGGTGGAATATTGAAGCCCAAAGGTGAATAGTCGAGTGATATTCACCAACAAAGACTGATGACTTAAACGAACTACTTGGTTATTTAATTAATTAACTGAATCTTTATCCCCAAAAGTTGTAGGCAAGCTCAGAAAAATAAAAGAAAATCAAAAAGAAGATATGAGTTACTGAAAAGTAGAAAACATTTTGCAAATATAAAACTAGGGAAAATGCAGATTTAAACACATTTTGAATGAGATTTTGTTATTAGATCAATGAACATTCCCTCTATTCTTAGTAATTTAGTGCAACTGATGTTCCCTACCAATTCCAAATCAGTTAAATTTTGTTATATTCTGCATATGTAATGAATTGTTTTCAACAGGATAATATTATTAATATAAATTAAATTCCCCATCCCCTCTTTTTTCTACTTACCTGTCTTCAGTAATTTGTTGAATAGATTTAAAGAGATTGCAAACTTGAGTACCTATGGGGACTAGTCAGGTGATGTAAGGAGTTAACCAGGCTTGACAGAGGCTTTATTCTTCTGGACACCACATACGTAGTCAGAGTGGGCTGAGCTGATTTAGCCTAATCACTTGTTGCTTTGCAGATATTTGGGCACCTAATAAAACTTCTGAGTTTATTCTTATAAAAGCTAGAAATTAGGATTTTAAAAAATTTTAACATGTATTTTAAATGTTATCAACTTATAAACACACTTTATAAACTATATACAGGTAGAATAGTACATGTTTTCTGGCTGATTTCGCAACTTTTGACAGTATATTTTGATCGTGATCAACTCATAAGGTCTGTATTAGTCCTATGAAACCACACACACACACAAAAACCTAATCTAATCTGGTGGATGTTGGTAGGTATATCAATTATGATAAGCAGAGTTGTAGGCTGTGGTAGCCACAAACTTTGCAGGTTTGCAGAAACAAAGATTTATTTCTCCCTGTGCTCTATGTTCCTAATTGGTGAATAAAGAGGCTTGGCTTGTCATAGAGACTGAGACTGATGAAACAGTCCCTGTCTGAAACATTGTCCTGTGCTTAGTCTCTCAGTCGTCAACTCTTTGCAGCCCCATGGACGGTAGTCTGCCAGGCTCCTCTATCCACGGGGATTCTCCAGATAAGAATACCAGAGTTGGTTGCCATGCCCTCCTCCAGGGATCTGTAACATTGGATAGAGAGAAAAAAAGACAAGGAAAACCCCACAGTGACTTTTCAAATGACACACATCTTTTCAGCATGTATGTTGTTGGCCAGAGCTTGTCACATAGAACGAGCCTTGCTCAAAGAGAGGTTTGGCCTTTCCTTCAGCTTCTGACAGGAAAGTCTTTGTTTAGGGTAAGCTCTGGCTATTTCTGAAAATTTTAGTTGGGGGATGGCCATGTCAGAAATATCAGCCATGTGATCTGTGTGAACATTGGGCCATGCAGTTATTAGTTGTCCTGGGGACTGAATTCAACCATGTGGCCGTTCAATCGATCATGCCATGTAATGAAGTTCTAATAAAAACTCTATGTGTTGTGTGTTGTCACATATTGACACTGAAAGTATCATGGATTCAAGGACAATGGAAGCCTTGCCCTGGAACCCTCTCAGCCTTTGCTCTATGACTTTCTTCTTTCAATTTATTTTCATCTGTAGCCTTTCACTGTGAGATCGGATAATTCCCTCCAACTTTGACAGAAAGAATTCACCGTTGGTGAATTCTGTCAAACTTGGAGGGAATTATCCGATCTCACAGTGGTCTTGGAAATTCCCTGAATTTGTTTTTGGTATCAGAAGTAAGGGAGTCTGTGCCCTAAAATGTCACAGTTCAATGAAATCTGGGTTTCTGATCACACCTCAGTGCTGTGGGTGGAATGTATACAGTCTCCTCAAGGAAGAGCAACACAGGTAGGAAAACTGGGATATTTGTAAACTTTAATACAATATACCACAATGGCCTTAAGGAGGGAGACGTTACTTTTATTCAGCCATAAAGGATATATATGCGTCAGCCTAGTATAGAAAGTTGAGAAGTTTATGCCAGACATAGGGGCAGAGTACACATAATCATGAAGTGTTGGCACACAATGACATGAGCAGAGAACTTATATGTAGTCTTTAGTTCCATAAACATTGGGGAGTGACAGGTCTGGGACAGGTAATAAGGGATTTTATATCGTTAGCAAGATAAAGGTGCTTAAGTCAGGGCTGATTGGGAAGAGGAATCTTGGACTAGGTCAACACTGTGAGGTCAATGGTGAAACTGGGCATTAGGGGAGCCTCATCAAAGTAGGTCAGTGTGCAAACGAACACTCAGAGCAGAGTCTTGCACAGAGAACCTCCAGGGAGGTTCTCTCTGTCCTGAAGAATTTGAAAGTGTTGAGCAGAATTAGTCATTCTTTTCTCACCAAGATCTTTAAAATGTTAACAGGTTTGGTCCCATTCCTCTGGATAATTTAGACTTGTTTTGGGACGCCTGGTTCTCTGGGTATATGGGTTTTGAAGATGTGCCCTGAAGTCCAAGTGGTAATAATCTTTTTCTTTATGACCAAATAGCCCTGGGGAATAGAGTCAGAAATGAACTGACATACTACTGTTTGAAACGAATAAAGTGAATTCTTCATAAAGCTATACTTTTGTGAAGTGTATTCCAATAACAGAATGACCCTTGTCTTAGTCCATCTGGGCTGCTGTAACAAAAATTATACTGTAGAATAGCTTAGACAACAGATATTTATTTATCATAGTCCTAAAGACTGAGAGACAGATTCTATGTCTGGTGAGAGCTCATTTCTGGTTCATACTTGGCTGTCTTCTCATTATGTCTTCAGATGATAGAAGGTACAAAGTTATTCTCTGGGGTCTCTTTTAAAGGGTAGTAATCGCAGTCATAACTGTCTTTGTGTCCTCATCACTTTCCAAAGGCCCCACCTTCAAATACCATTACATTGCAGGCAGACACTTTACCATCTGAGCCACCAGGGAAGCCCACATTGGGGATTAGATTTCACCATATGATTTGGGAGAGACACAAACATGCAGATTATAGCTGTGCTGTTCATAAGAAGAGTGCTTGAATAACAATTTGAGATAGTAGCCAGTTCATTTCTTCTTCAATTACTTTCTCCATTTGAGTTTCCCAGGGGGATTTATTAGGGAAAAGGAAGAAAAAAGAAAAACATGACAAATTTTTAGTTTCAAAGTTCAAAAAACACTTTCTAGCTATAAGAGAGAAACAGTTAATACGTAAGTGGAAAATTCCATGGAAGGAGGAGCCTGGCCACAGAGAGTTGGATGTGACTGAACACAGCACATACAGCATACGTAATCTGGCAGAGATTTTTTTTCTTTTTTAATCCAGACCATAAACTGCAAAAGGTCATAGAAACTCAAAACTTAATCAGGAGAGCAGATTTGACAGTGTGAGTTTGGGGGATAGTAGATGAAGTGCTTAATTTTTCAGCCCCATCCTTTGTGGCTAGAAATTTATAGTAACAAGAAGGAAACCTTCCTTACAGTGAAGAGCACAGAGTAGACAAAACTAGTGCTTGGCACTTACTACCAAGATCCCTAGCTAAAGTTTTTTCTACCAGAGTTGGTTAAGGCCAATAGTGATCTTCCTCCTCCTCCTCCTCCTAAGTCGCTTCAGTCGTGTCCGACTCTGTGTGACCCCATAGACAGCAGCCCACTAGGCTCCTCCATCCCTGGGATTCTCCAGGCAAGAACACTGGAGTGGGTTGCCATTTCCTTCTCCAGTGCATGAAAGTGAAAAGTGAAAGTGAAGTCGCTCAGTCATGCCTGACTCTTAGAGACCCCATGGACTGCAGCCTACCAGGCTCCTCCATCCATGGGATTTTCCAGGCAAGAGTACTGGAGTGGGTTACCATTGCCTTCTCCGGTCAGAGTGATTTCCTGCTCCTGGCTCTCAGTCTTCCTTAGGCTCATATAGGCTTGAAAGATCAGCCAAATCTTCTAGGAGAGCCCAGAAGAGCCCATTTAGGGTGAGTGTATCCAGAGGGAACCTGATTTGCTTATGTTAATGATCTTTTATGCAGCAGTAAATTCAGAGTGGACAGGTTCTGGTAGCGAAATCTCTGTTGAGAAATTTGTTAACTCCAGTATGTTCTGGAATGGAAATGAGTTTCACTTAAAAGATCAGCTTTCATACTTCATGGTATGACAGATCAATGCCCCCAAATAGAGCTCTGCCTCACAGGTACTAATGCCTTGGGGAATTTAGCCTCTCTTCAATGGGCAGATGGATAGGCAGAGCTTGTGAAAGACTTAAAATACCAGCTATACAATGATAACTTCCTCATTTTTGACTCCATCTTTGACTTTCTCCTGATCTCCAGACTTGAGTATCCAGCTGGCTGCTCAACATCTTTTCAGTTCAGGTCAGTCGCTCAGTTGTGTCCGACTCTTTGCAACCCCATGAATCACAGCATGCCAGGCCTCCCTGTCCATCACCAACTCCCGGAGTTCACTCAAACTCACCTCCATCGAGTCGGTGATGCCATCCAGCCATCTTTTAGTAGGTGCCTAATTGGAACTTCAAACTTGACATTTCCGAAACGGGAATATTTTTCATCTCTAGAACTGGCTACATTATTTGCAGGGCCCAGTGCAAAATGAAAATGCAAAGCGTCTTGTGCAAAAAGTAGGGAAAAAATGCCATTAAAATAATAAAACAGAAAGCTTTTTCCTTTTTTCCTATGCCTTCTCTCAACTTGTCATAGTATTTTTTCATTTGTTATTAATGTCATAGTTTCTCAAACATGAGGAATAATCACCCATGAGTACAGACCATCACAGGGCCAGGAGAGATGATAGCAACAGGAGTTACAGGCAGTGCATGAGTCAGGACAGGATGGTCAAGCCAGACATCTCTTATTCTTGTGACTCACTACCTTTGCAAAGGGTACTGAAGCCTCCATACAGGTGATGCTAGGTATCCAGAAGTGGGATGGCCTGGGGAAGTGTGGGATGAACATATATCCTGGAGTAGAAGGTCTCAGAATTCATGGGTGATGAAGGCAAGACTAAGCAAAGACTCGGGGTATCTGCTAAGACCCCATCCTAGGGAAGAAAGGTGTCAGCAGAAGTCATAATCACATGTGACTTGCAGCCCCACTGTTCCATTGGACTTCATTTACAAAACACAAAATCAAAGATCCCTAAAATGTTCTCCTCCACAATTTTGTTCTCAAATGTTACCTCCTTGGAGAGAGGTTCTGACTATCCTATTTGAGGTGTTTTTTTCTCTGACACCAAACTGGTGTGTCTTTTCTCACACCAATAAGCAATTCTCCAGTTTTCTGAAACTAGCTGGTATGTGTCGAACAATTCATTTTAATTCTGACACAAACTATCCAGAGTCAGCACAGAACCCACAGGTAGAAGGCTTGATTCCACAAGAGTGTCTTTCACTTCAGATCCTGGTTGCAAATGCAGGCCACCTGCAATTCTGACTGATCAGCTATAAATTGGGGATTCTCATGACACAAAGCTAATGGAGGTGATGGAATTCCAGTTGAGCTATTTAAAATCCAAAAACATGATGCTGTGAAAGTGCTGACACTAAACGTGGCAGCAAATTTGGAAAACGCAGCAGTGGCCATAGGACTAGAAAAGGTCAGTTTTCATTCTAGTCCCAAAGAAAGGCATCGCCAAAGAATGTTCAAGCTAATACACAATTGCACTCATCTCACATGCTAGCAAAGTAATGCTCAAAATTCTCCAAGCCAGGCTTCAACAGTACATGAACCATGAACTACCAGTTGTTCAAGCTGAATTTAGACAAGGCAGAGGAACCAGAGATCAAATTTCCAACATCTGTTGGATCATCAAAAAAGCAAGAGAGTTCAAGAAAAACATCTATTTTTGCTTTATTGACTATACCAAAACCTTTGACTGTGTGGATCACAACAAACTG
Source organism: Moschus berezovskii (assembly GCF_049115385.1). Lineage (NCBI taxonomy): Eukaryota > Metazoa > Chordata > Mammalia > Artiodactyla > Moschidae > Moschus > Moschus berezovskii. Next base: position 61,156,921 of record NC_142462.1, read on the forward strand.
AAAAATTCTTAAAGAGATGGGAATACCAGGCCACCTGACGTGCCTCCTGAGAAATCTGTATGCAGATCATGAAACAACAGTTAGAACTGGGCATGGTACAACAGACTGGTTCCAAATTGGTAAAGGAGTACATTGATGCTGTATACTGTCACTCTGCTTATTTTGCTTATGTACAGAGTACATCATGCAAAATGCCAGGCTGGATGAAGCACAAGCTGGAATCAAGATTGCTGGGAGAAACATCAGTAAACCCAGATATGCAGATGATGCCACCTTTATGGCAGAAAGCGAAGAAGAACTAGAATCTTTTGAAAGTGAAAGAGGAGAGTGAAAAAGTTGGCTTAAAACTCAACATTCAGAAAACTAAGATCATGGTCCCATCAGCAATGGAAACAGAGAGTTTATTTTTTTTAAGCTCCAAAATCACTGTAGATGGTGACTGCAGCCATGAAATTAAAAGAGGCTTGTTCCTTGAAAGAAAAGCTATGACCAACCTAGAGAACATTTTAAAAAGCAGAGACATTACTTTGCTGAATAAAGGTCCATCTAATCAAAGTTATGCTTTTTCCAATAGTCATGTTTGGTTGTGAGAGTTGGACTGTAAAGAAAGCTGAGAGCCAAAGAATTGATGCTTTTGAATTGTGGTGTTTGAGAAGACTCTTGAGAGTCCCTCGGACTGCAAGGAGATCAAACAAGTCAATCCTAAAGGAAATCAGTCCTGAATATTCATTGGAAGGACTGATGCTGAAGCCGAAGCTCCAATACTTTGGCCACCTGATGCAAAGAACTGACTCATTGGAAAAGACCCTGTTCCTGGGAAAGATTGAAGACAGAAGGAGAAGGGAATAACCGAGGACATGGTTGGATGGAATCACTGACTCGATGGACATGAGTTTGAGCAAGCTCTGAGAGTTGGTGAAGGACAGAGAAGCCTGGCATGCTGCAGTCCATGGGGTCTCAAAGAGTTGGACACGACTGAACTACTGAACTGAACTGATGACCCTCTTCCTTAGATTCATAACTGCTAGAAGAGTTCACAGAACTCAGGAAGATACTATGTTTACTACTTTGTTATAAAGCTGCAAATGAATAGCCAGCTGAAGATGTAAATGGAACAAGGTTCAGAAGGATCCCAAGCACAGGAGCATCTTTTCCCATGGAGTTGGGGTGTGTTATCCTCCTGGTATGTGGATATGTTCCCCAGCCTGGAAGCTCTCTGAGTCTTTTTGTTCAAGAGTTTTTATAGAGCCCAATCTCCAGCTCCCCCTACCCTTCCGGAAGGTAGGGAGTGGATGGTTTCCAATCACTTGGTCTTTCCAATGACCAACACAACCTGAGGCTACCTAAGGGTCCCATCCTCAGTTTTCTTATTAATATGAGCTCAAGCGTGTCTGAAAGTTTCTCATGGTATATAATAAGAGATACTCCTATCACTTAGGAAATTCCAAGGGGTTTATGAGCTCTGTGCCAGAAACCAGAGACAAAGTCTAAAGCTTTTTTAATTATACATAGAAACACATTATTCTCTTACCCTTTCTCAGCTTTATTTTTCTTCCTCATATTTAGGACAACTTTTAAATTAATAATTTGTCTGTTTATCAACCAGTTTCTTTTTTTGTGTGTTATGATATTATTTGTAGTTAATTCACACCCAGTTATATGGAAAGAATATGTATTGCTGAACAGATATTTTATTAAAACAATTTTGTCTTTATTTACTCACTGAAGAATATTTAATAGATGACTGTTTGTTGAACAAGTCCATAGCTATGTGAGGGATTATGGGGGGGAATATGAAGGTAAATCAGACAGAGTTCCCATATTCACAGTTCCCATTGTTAAAGGATCACACGTAAAAATTTTAACAAAAATTATTGAACTTCAGTGGGGAAAAAAAGTTGCTTCTTTTGAGGAGATTGAGTCAAAGACAAAGTATACCTAAGTTGAGCTTCAAAGAATGGATACTAAATATTCCAGTCCTTTTTTTTTTTTTTTTACAATTTTTTTTTTTCTGGGTATAACTTGAAAGTTGTCTTAAGATGCTAGCTTATATGGACCTAGCTACATAATTATGTCTAGATAACTTAGAATGAATACAATTTTAAAGGGTGTACTAACAATGAAATATGAATAACTGATCAGAAAAATTAATCTTAACCCATATTTTCCTTATGAATCTTTAGGAATGACTAGATGGATGGAAAATATAGTATATTGTCTTAGTATTTGAACCAAAAGTGAAAGAATAAGTGCTGGTGTAATGAGAAATATTAAATGTGATGGACAAACCAGCTGAACAAACAGGCTGGGAATTTGTTTTATGAAACTCACCTTACAGAATTTCACCCAATAAAATACATCAGCATGCAGTATTAATTTTTTCTGTGTCTATGTATCATCACAAAAGGACCTTTTTTAATCATATTCTGGGTGCACACTTGGTCCCATTTGAACACAATTTATGAACACTTAGTTCCTTATTTGAATTCTACCTTTTGACAAAACAGGCAAGAATCCAAGCATGGTTAACTGTTAGTCTAATACAAGTAGACCTGAATCTTAATGCAAAACAACTCAAATTCACCACAACTCAACAAACTATGAAACTGTAACCTTTTATTTTATTTGGTTGTCCTCAGTTTAAGTCCATATCCTTTTCAAACTTAAAAATAAATACCTTTGAATACAACTGAGTGGAAATACAAGTTATATGATAGCAACTACAATAAAAATCTCACTTCGTTTTAATAAAAAAAACAAAACAATAAAACAGAAGTTAGAAAAGCCATGTTTCTTTTAACCTGTTGATTCCTCATTATGTAAGATTATCCCCAGAAGTCTGCACTCTACCACTTTTCCCAGTTCTGACACAGATTTGGCCAGAAATGAAGGAATTCAGGGCAAAATGAATTAACTCATTGCTGCTTAGCCAAATAAACATTAAAATTTTTTTTTTTTTTGGTCTCCTTCCTTCCTATACCTTCCAAGACATCTGTGAATGGAGTTAGACACAAATCCTTTGTAGTCAGAGTCTATAAATTTTGTCTACTGAGGGCAACACAACTGAGTTAAAATGCCCTTTGAGCAATTTAGTGTGTATTTCACTTTCATGCATTGGAGAAGGCAATGGCAACCCACTCCAGTGTTCTTGCCTGGAGAATCCCAGGGATAGGGGAGCCTGGAGGGCTGCTGTCTATGGGGTCCCACAGAGTCGGACACGACTGAAGTGACTTAGCAGCACTACTATTAATTTTTCCAATAGTTTCCCTCTAAAATATTTTTGGATATCCTGCATCAAATCCTGAGTGGACAGTGTTTGCTCTATTTCCTACTTCCAGTTTAGTTTGCATTTTATTACAAACAGTTATTCCTGAACTTTCTATCCTTTAAATGTGTTGTTCTGGTAATCTTGTTAGAACTGTCTGTATTTTTAAGCTGTTAAGAATTCAAATAAAAACATTCTTATCTTGCCTTTAATAATAAGTCGTATATTTGAAGCAAATGAATACTCATGTGTTACTTGTTGCTGCATTTACTGTTTTCAAAAAATAATGATAGCTGTTTGATTGGTGTTCATCAGCCCTAATCTGCTTCATTAAAGCGGACTAGAGTTATCTGCAGATCACAGTCCTTGAGTAGACACTGCATAGGCAGAATTTAGCCAATTTACCAAACTGGAGTTTGCAGATTCTGCTGTTGCTTGCTAGTGTGGACAATCTCTTTGAAGTTGGAATCCCTAGGGACAAGTTTGAGAGGGTGCTGAGTTGCTTCAAATGGTATCATATTTAACACCAGAAAAAATCCATTGTGAAGGAGCTGGCAGCACTGTACTGCTGTGCTGAGATGCTTTTTCTGAGAGAGTAGAATTTCAATAAAAGGACAGAATAACAATGTACTGTATTGATTTAACGTGGAAGACAACAGTGATTCTTGCTTTTATTTTTTTTCTTTCTTTTTTTGGTATTGTTTTCTTGTCGATCCTTTTCACTTGAGCACTGTTTCCACATTTTTCCACTGTGAGCCCAGACTTGGATTAAATCACATGGGAAGCGAAGTTCCTGTATTAATTTCAGCTTGCTTTTGAAAGCATCAACTCACATGATAGAAGCTCATCAAACTTCATCTTGTAAATGCTCTGGCAGGCTTGGCTAGTCAACTTTCAACATTTCAGGGCTGCAAACCCCATTGTTGGTAGATACAGGAGACAGAGTTCATGGATATCAGGTTTCAATGGGAAAAAAAAAAAGTATTAAGAAATGTTTTAATGCAGCAACATAAACACAGATTTTTGTAAAGTGTAAGTAGATCATAAGTTGAGGTCTCAGAGAACTCAGTAATCAATTTAATATAAAATGACATGCAATTTATTTCTATCAATTTGCCTTGTTTGCTTTTTTTAAAAATTTCTTTCCATCTTTTGTTTTAAAGAGCTTTTCAAGGAGGTGCTTGTTAAAGGAGTCTTTTGGCAGGCTGTTCCCCCAAACTATGGGAAGAAGTGGGAAGTAAAATGGAGATGGCAGAAGCTGAATGATGCCTTTAAATTGACTGACAACATCATTCCCTATTATTACTACCTTGTAGACTGCCAAAGAACTAATGTACTTCAGACATCTAATGTAATTAATTCAGGACCACAAGCCTGAATCACAAATCTACATGTGGATTCAGTAGGAAAAAGAAAAATATGGTCCGGAGGAGAAAAAATATCTTTTTGTATAGCTACCTCTAATTTTAAACAGGGTATAAATTAAACATTCTTTGATAATAATATGCAATGACAGCATAATCATATGCTAACATTTAATCACCTTTTATATACAATATTACCCTGATTCTTCTTTAAAATTTTATGTTGTATATTGCTATACATTTTTCTTGCTGATTGATTCTCTTTATTACTACTGATTTTATTTATGCTGCTAATTTTTTTTTTCCTAAGCATATATTTTAACGAGTAGTTTTGTTCCACTAACGTCTACAGAATAAGAGAATTCAGCACACCTGCCTAAATAAGATGCTTGAGATCACTGAGGAAAGAAATTGACATTTTACTTTACCCTCAGCATGGAGCCGGGGGCAAAGTTTGATCTGAAAACTTGCAAATTAACCAAAACTGTCACTCAGGAGTTATGGGCCTGAATGCTGCAAAATATGTTCTTTGAAGTCCTCATTTCAGCAAAATTATTAAAAACTTTATATCTAATTAAAATTGTAACTGCATTCCCATTTTTCAAAATCTCTATATCCTCAGGGCCAATTGGGATGAGTGAATCTGCACCCTCCTCTCTGCAGCAGAATGAACTGCTCCTACAGCAATATCAGATCATTACCATCTCCCCAGCTGAGAGGGAGCAGCCATTATCATGCAGCATTATTAATCTTCTTGTCTTATCAACTTGCAAATCACAAGCCATTGAGCCTTATGGCATGGTTCTGGGTCCATAGTTATTCATTTTGTAGGTCTACCTAGCCTTTGAGTCTCCTTAATCACCTGAAGATTGTCAGTCTCTTACCTTGGCCTGCCCCTGTGGCCCTTCTCAGCTCCTGTGAAACGTCCATGATGTTCTTTCTCTCTCTCCCTTTCTCAAGAGAAAAAAAAGAAAAGACTTTTATTTAAAAGAGGGAGAGAGAGAGTGCACAAGAGTGAAAGAGAGACAGTACGGAGGATAAATTTCATTAATGGATGTGAATTAACATCCTACTGCCAAGAGCTGACCCTTTCTCCTGACATGTACGTCTAAGTCATTCTTGTCACTCTCTCCCCCATTAATATTCTGAAAAAGACAGTACATTGAAGAGAATAGAATGAGATAGTTCCCTTAAACAGGCACTGTTGACCTTAGGTTGGGGATTTTTCTTTAATTTGCTTTTCTTAAAAATAAAATATTAATCATATTGGAAAAGGCGAGCAGAGTTCCTCTACATTTTTTCAATATATTCCATTTTAATATTGCACTCATTAAATTAAGTCATTGAACATTTTGAACATTTTTAAGTGCCAAAAGAAGATAGAAATGTAATTTCCAAGAGAAAGTAGATGAGACAGGCTGAGGTACCCTTGTGACAACTCTTATTTCTGCCAACCTCAATGTACATGCCATAAACACTGGTCTTTTGGGATCTTAAATGCCTCCTGATCATTTTAATATTGTAAGTTTTTAATTTCATGAAAGTACAACATTCCAACATGATTTTCAGCTCTTAGCAAAATTTCAATCACAGGGTTTCTAGAACCAGTCAGATGTTATGACTGCTGTTATTAAAGATTTTAGTTTATAATATTGGTTGATGACTGCATTTGGGTGTGACACAAAATAAATGAAAATGAATATTTGACCTAGATTTTTAGAATAATGCAAACATATTTAACTTCACATTATATGTAGGTATTCTATTAACTATCACTATCATATGTAATGATAACTTTATGACTTTGTAATTAAAATCATTTTGCCCTGCAAAAATAATATTATATGCCTATAATCACCTGGAAAGAACCTTTGCCCTTTTATCATTTCAAAAAGAAGGTCATTTAGATGAGAAACTGTGATATGAATTTGGAAAGGACTGCAGTGTACAGTGGATTAATGCACTAGCTTTTTCATCTCTGGAGTCCCCGTGTTAAAAATGTGAATTAGGACACTTGTGAAATGAATTTGATGGTAGTGATGAAACCCTTCCATTCCGTTCCGTCGCTCAGTCGTGTCCGACTCTTTGCGACCCCGTGGACTGTAGCCTACCAGGCTTCTCCGTCCATGGGATTCTCCAGGCAAGAATACTGGAGTGGGTTACCGTTTCCTTCTCCAGGGGATCTTCTCGACCCAGGGATCGAACCGAGGTCTCCCGCATTGGAGGCAGACGCTTTAACCTCTGAGCCATGAAACCCTTAAGCGTGCCTTAATATACATAATTATCTTAAAACTTTAAGATGCAACTAATTAACAAACTGGCCTCAAAACAGCAAAGGTCTCTACTTTAGAATTAAGATATATTTATAGCTCTTTCTGAGGATTCTGATATTTTCAGGAAGCATAAAACCCTTACACATTATTTATGATTTGAGCTAAATTTGAAATGGCTAAATTAGTGAGAAGGTAAATTTAAGTCCTTAAATAAATTCTTTGGTTTCTTATTTTAATTGTCTTAGATTGCACAGGAAATATTAATATTAGCTTAGGTTTCAATTAGATAAGTATAAAGTGGAGTAATTTGCCAATACAGCCAATCAGGCAAATTCTTCTCTAATTCTATAATTTTTCTATGGATTAGGTAGTTTTATATAAATTGGAAAATAAACCCTCATATTTCATTTTATCAGGTTAAACACAGGGAAAGTGGGGTAATCAGAATTTAGTGAAATATTTAACCGTATGGTTATTGGGTTGGAGCTAGCTGCTGCTGCTGCTGCTGCTAAGTCACTTCAGTCGTGTCCGACTCTGTGTGACCCCATAGACGGAAGCCCACCAGGCTCCCCCGTCCCTGGGATTCTCCAGGCAAGAACACTGGAGTGGGTTGCCACTTCCTTCTCCAATGTGTGAAAGTGAAAAGAGAAAGTGAAGTCGCTCAGTCTGTCCGACCCCTAGCGACCCCATGGACTGCAGCCTACCAGGCTCCTCCATCCATGGGATTTTCTAGGCAAGAGTACTGGAGTGGCTTGCCATTGCCTTCTCCGGGGAGCTAGCTACTTTTAGTTTATTATTTGTAAATTCCAGGACAAGTATCTCCTCATGACTGTATCTGATTTTCTCATTCATACAACACTTAACATAAGCTTCTGGTATAATGAATGATACATACAACTTGGATTCTCAGTTGCTACTATTTGAGCTTAATTTCTTATGTAGAGGGCTTTTCTGGTAGCTCAGCTGGTAAAGAATCCACCTGCAATGCAGGAGACCCCAGTTCAGACCCTGGGTTGTGAAGGTCCCCTGGAGGAGAATATATTCAAATCCTGAATGATACAGATTAATGCTGTGATGCTGTCTTCTGAAGCAATTATGTTAGTTTTTTTTTTTTCCCCCCTGAGGATCAGGGATTATTTATTCAACAAACATGTATTCAGTGCATACCATGTGCCAGACACTCTCCCCAGTACATAAGATACATCAAGAGAACAAAACAAAGATCTCTACCCTCATGCAGCTAATGTTCCAATGGGCAAACACTAAATAATAAACATACGATGTAAATTATATTGTATTTTACAAGGTGTTAAGTGTTAAAGGAGAAAATAGAGCAAGGTTAAGGCAGTTGGGGATGCAAGAGTGTGGAATGGGGGTGGTAGGGAGCAAGGGAATGATTGTTGTATTAAAATAAGAAAAATGAGGAAGTCACCCAAATGTCAATCTAGAGGAGAAACATTCCAGGAAAAGAGAATAAAATCATTGCAGGGTTTATGCAGAAGAGTAACATGATCTTAGTTATATTTTTAAAGGATTAGTCAGGTTACCGTGTTGAGAAAAGATTGTAGATACAAGAGTAGTGACCAACACAAGAAAGAGCTTGACTAAACTTTCAACAGATTTCTACCTGACTATAGGGTCCCCACCTTCCTTTTCTTAGAGCATTAACTTTAGAAAACTTGCAATTGTAAATTCTTCCTCAGACCTTCTGAGATATAAATCTTTTCCTGGCCTCTTGCCAGTTTTACAACCCAGGAATGTCTTTCTCAAGGCTCTGGGAGCCATCTCTTTGAGATGTAATCATCAAGAAGAGGGTGTCCCTATCTCCCAGGCTCTGTGGGAGGGCAGCAGCCTAACTTGGATAAGCACCAATTAGCAAACACAGATGATCTAATCACTTCAACAGCCACCCCCCTGAGCTTCTGCAAGACTTTTCCACTAGCTCATTCTAGTGCTTAGAAGTTCTTCAGCTTTTTGTTTCAGCAGAGTTAAAGTTGAATTCAATATGCTTCCATATGGAAATAGTCTTGAATACAAGTCTTATTTGTCTTTTTCAATGAAAAGTTTCTTTTATAATTCAAACAAAAAGATCTATTAGGAGGCTCTTAGGTTATCTAGGTAAGAGATGATGGTGGTATAGATGTGGGGTGATAGTAGTCAGAATACACTTTAAAGCTAGTCTTTACTCACAGAACTGGCTAGAGGACGGAATATGAAATCAGGTACATCTTCAAGGTTTTTGACTTCAATGACTGGAAGGAAGGAATTGCTGTCTTTATGATGAGGTAGGTTATGGATTAAGAACTTTAGCATGTTTGTCTGAACTCACCTTGAGTCCTTCTACAAGTGAAAGAAAGCATTTAAATCTTCGTTTTCAAAGAACAGTTTCTCATTGGAGTCACTTGTTAATGCAAACCATTGTGACTATTTTTGTCCTAAAAGAAGAAATGTATTACTTTGAATGATTCAAAATGCTAATTTTCATTAGTGCCAGGAATAATTTTATTTAGTTAATTTTTATTGTGGATAAGCATCATGTATAAGGCTGGAGAACATCAGCCAGCTATGTTCCAAAGGTGAGTTTAAAGAACAACCTATTTACTAAAGCCATAAAGAATGTGCTTGTCAGAGAACTATAATCAATATCCTATGATAAACCTTAGTGGAAAGTTATGAAATATGTATAATATGAAAAATAATATTTATACATGTAAAACTGAGTCATTTTGCTTTACTACGGTAATTAACACAACATTGTAATTCAACTTTGGGTTTCTCTTACCTTGGGCGTGGGATATCTCTTCACAGCTGCTCCAAGAAAGCACAGCCGCTGCACCTTACCTTGGATGAGGGGTATCTCCTCAAGGCCTCCCCTCCTGACCTTGAACGTGGAGTAGCTCCTCTCTGCCCTCCTGCGCCCGAGCAGCCACCGCCTATTGGACGTGGGGCAGCTCCTCTCGGCCGACGGCCCTGGCCTCAGGCGTGGGGTAGCTCCTCTCGGCCACGCTTCTTTGCGTGGTTGGTTGTGCCGGGGCCGGCGTCTCTCAGCTGGATGTTATATAGTCACTGATGATATACCCATATGGCAGATGACCCTTATGGCAGAAAGTGAAGAGGAACTAAAAAGCCTGTTGATGAAAGTGAAAGAGGAGAGTGAAAAGGTTGGCTTGAAGATCAACATTCAGAAAACAAAGATCATGGCATCTGGTCCCATCACTTCATGGGAAATAGATGGAAAAACAGTGGAAACAGTGTCAGACTTTATTTTTGGGGGCTCCAAAATCACTGCAGATGCTGATTGCAGCCATGAAATTAAAAGACGCTTACTCCTTGGAAGAAAAGTTATGACCAACCTTGATAGTATATTAAAAAGCAGAGACATTACTTTGCCTACAAAGGTCCATCTAGTCAAGGCTATGGTTTTTCCAGTGGTCATGTATGGATGTAAGAGTTGGACTGTGAAGAAAGCTGAGCGCCAAAGAATCGATGCTTTTGAACTGTGGTGCTGGAGAAGACTCTTGAGAGTCCCATATACTGCAAGGAGATCCAACCAGTCCATTCTAAAGGAGATCAGTCCTGGGTGTTCATTGGAAGGACTGATGCTAAAGCTGAAACTGCAATACTTTGGCCACCTCATGTGACGAGTTCACTCACTGGAGAAGACTCTGATGCTGGGAAAGGTTGGGAGCGGGAGGAGAAGGGGACGACAGAGAATGAGATGGCTGGATGGCATCACCGACTCTGTGGACATGAGTTTTAGTAAACTCCAGGAGTTGGTGATAGACAGGGAGGCCTGGCATGCTGTGATTCATGGGGTCGCGGAGAGTCGGACACGACTGAGCGACTGAACTGAACTGAACTGAACTGTAATTCAACTTTACCTCAGTAAAAAAAAAAAAAAAAAAAAAAGAATGTGCTTGTGACAGGAGTAACATAATTAAAACAGAGTTTTGATGAACCATCTCTGGAGGCAGGGCTGATGGTAGAGTTGATATTACAGAACTGGGCTTTCTGATAATAGTGGAGATGTTAGCATTTCATTACCAGAAGGAAAGGTAAAAGCTGGGAGCAATTGTTGTGAAGTGTAGAAAGGCTGGAGTAGTAACCTGCAAAACGCCCAGTGCTCTTAGGGGCAAGGTTTATGAATAACCAACAAGAATGATGCTCAATTTATATAACTGAGAGAAATCAAGAATAGGTTATCAGGAGACTGAAAACCTATATCCAAATACAGGAGTTAGGACTTCAAAATATGTATTTGAGGAGGACACAATTCATCTCACAGTAGTACCCATTTATGGTCTTCCCCAGGGCTGTATGAATGCTTTCATCCTCTGTTGTAAAATAGTCTGATGGGTTCTGAATGGTCTTCATATTCTACAGAGAAAAATGCCAATTCACTGTATCAAGTCCATCCTATTAATTAGACCTGATTATCAAGAAATCTTGAGTACATTGGAGGCCCATGCATGATAAGTACATGCTCAAAAGGTTAGGAGATAAACTCAACAAAATGATCCACACCATCAGTGAGACCTTTAGGGATCCATGGTATACGGCATGGTACAATATACCTTTTTAATAAGGTTTAAAAATTTCTCTTGATAAAATTTACATCAATAAATGTTTTAATTAACCCAATTAGCCATATTCTTAAAGAATCCTAGAAAGAAATAATACTAATTTATCTGTTAATAACTGATAATTTCGTGTAAATTTTAACCCAATATTGTTTTTACTACATACTATACACTCCTAAGGAGAAGGCAATGGCAACCCACTCCAGTACTCCTGCCTGGAAAATCCCATGGATGGAGGAGCCTGGTAGGCTGCAGTCCATGGGGTCGCGAAGAGTCGGACAGGAATGAACCACTTCACTTTCCCTTTTCCTTTCATGCATTGGAGAAGGAAATGGCAACCCACTCCAGCGTTCTTGCCTGGAGAATCCCAGGGACGGGGGAACCTGGTGGGCTGCCGTCTATGGGGTCACACAGAGTCGGACACGATTGAAGTGACTTAGCAGCAGCAGCAGCTTACACACCTAACCCTTGGAATACAAGAAAATAAAACTAAAAAGTTTGAGAACAATGTTGGCAGATGCCAACTGATATCTACTAGCCGTGAAATTAAAAGACGCTTGCTCCTTGGAAGGAAAGTTATGACCAACCTTGATAGTATATTAAAAAGCAGAGACATTACTTTGCCAACCAAGGTCCATCTAGTCAAGACAATGGTTTTTCCCGTGGTCATATATGGATGTGAGAGTTGGACTGTGAAGAAAGCTGATAACCGAAGAATTGATGCTTTTGAACTGTGGTGATGGAGAAGACTCTGGAGAGTCCCTTGGACTGCAAGGAGATCCAACCAGTCCATTCTAAAGGAGATCAATCCTGGATGTTCATTGGAGGGACTGATGCTAAAGCTGAAACTGCAATACTTTGGCCACCTCATGCGACGAGTTGACTCACTGGAAAAGACTCTGATGCTGGGAAAGGTTGGGGGCGGGAAGAGAAGGGGACGACGGAGAATGAGATGGCTGGATGGCATCACCGACTCTATGGACATGAGTTTGAGGGAACTCCGGGAGTTGGTGATGGACAGGGAGGCCTGGCGTGCTGTGATTCATGGGGTCACGGAGAGTTGGACACGACTGAGCGACTGAACTGAGCTGAACTGAGTAGAAAAAAGAACAGACTTTTGCCAAATTCCAGAGACTTTCGTAATAAACACACCTTTTAGGCACACAAATACAACCAAATGTCTGGAAGAAGTTGCATGTCTCTCACAGTTTTATAAAGTGCTATTCATACCTCTTTCTTCTCATACTGGCCACAGGCAAATTTCTCTGAGCCCAAACTGAAGCATTTGTTATTCTGTTGGAGTCTCAGATGGTATATATTCTGAGATCCAAATAAGATTTAGAAAATTCCTCCTGGTTTATTCTTCAAATGTCAATTATTTGTAGTAAACTAATTTTATTTTTATTCTCAGTGGGAAAAAAGCAAATAAAACTCTACATTTAACCAAAGAAATGTTTGTATCATATACTGCTAACAGCAGAGGAAGTAATAAATGGAAACTCTACTTACAAATCATATGCTTCTGCTTTCTTACATGCCCTTTAGAATAGTTGGTTTATCAGTTAACAAAAACAGTTCACCCAAAATAATGTTTTGAAATTATTTTTAAAGGAGAAACACTAACATTTTTTGACCCTTGACAATATAAATATATTGTGAAAGAATTCAGGTTAGTAGCTTACAGATAGACATTCTTAGTATGTATATGTTACTTTGCTTGTCCTTCCCTCATTATCCCTATTTAAGAATAACATGTAATGAAGCTATGAGAAAGACTGGATACATGAGATACCATATTTCCTAGATTTCTAGAAGACAGCAAACTCAATGCCTATTAGGACTGGTTCTTACATTTTAAATGTATTTTCTAGGAGAAATGGTTTTAGAAATCTTTATCGGGTAAATTACTGAATGATTTAGTCAGATCTTATGACTAGTGAAATTGTAGTATCAAGGGACTGATAAAATCTGTATCTGTACATACATGAGAGAGAGTAATCTTTCATAAGTTTCCATTAAATATTTTTCAAGGGATATTTGGCAACTTGGATCAGTTTATTTTTTTTTCCAGTGACTGTCCAATGTTTTTCTAAAATTTTCTTTTTGTATATTAATTTCAAAAAAGTCATTTCTAGTCTCCTAATTTACCTACCAATAATGTGGCAAAATCAATTTTGTATCTATTGTCAACATTCACTATTTGTATTACGAAATATGGAGGAGTGATCAGAGTATGGGCAGTGCGTATGGGAAAGGATAAGGACCGTAAGTATGTAGTGAATTAGTAGTGAAAAGTATCACGTGTAGAAAGACATCGTTAACAAGATCCTGTTCATTCATGTGACTTATTTAGTGCACTCCTGATGGAAGCCATGTAATGTCCTAGGTCTGGGCTTATTGTGATGAACTGAAGGAGGCATAACTGAGCTGTCATGTAGCTTACAGCCTAACAGAGGATCATTGCTTGAATGAGCATACAGCATTCAGAAGCAGGATACTATTAAACTTATGATGAAAGAATGTGACCTAGACTGTGGGTTCAGGGAACATTTTCATGATAACATTAAACTTGAGCTAAGATTTGAATGATATATATGGATTCACAAGGGGAAATTTGTTGGGTGAAAGAGAGAACTTCTAAGAAAAGGAGAAAACACATGGAAAGAGCCTAGGGCATGCAGGGCACTGATGGAAGGTTTTAATTTAAGATTAGAACAGGGTGGGCAAAAAGAAGAGTGTCTTATTATAAGGCTTGAGAAACAGGAAGGAACTACGCCACACAGGGTCTTGTGGTCCAGGGAAAGATTTTAGCCTTTATCCTAAGACCAGTAGTAAGTTGGTAAAGACTTTCACTACATCTTCATGTAATAATTTAGTGTACAGGCCATGTTGCTGTAACAACAAAACCCTAATATATTGGTTCAAGTAAAATTGAAGTTTTTTTTTTTTTTTCTCTCTTGTCTGTAAGAGTCCAAGGCATACAGGCAGTTCTATTCCAAGGAGCCTTCCACTGACCCAAGCTGGTGAGCCACTCTGTCAGTCTTGTATTTATGCTTCCTTGGATCCTCCAGATTTCTGTTTCTAGAGAGTAGAAAGGGAAAAGAGAAAGTTAAGCCCAAAAGTCTTTGTCTTTAACAAGCAGATAATAATTCCATTATATTATTTGACCTGAACCAAATTACATGGGTAAAATATTAATTTTCTGTAAAGATTATTTCCTTTCAGTTTTTTTTAATGGCCATGATACAGGCATTTACTTAACGATGGCTAGGAGCAGGGAGATATAGTAAACATTTTTCAAATATTCTGAAGCTCAGTTTAAAAATGGGTGACATAAATGTGAGTTAATCAGAAAACATGGGAACAGTCAAGTGGTGACAAACTCCAATAATTTGCAGTGTCTTTTCTGAATAAAGCCTTCACTGTCAAATGTGATTTGACTAAAGTTCAATTACCATCTTTACACACAACTTAGAAAAAGTGTGCATCTAAAACTGACATATCGATGAAGATTTGACATAGTTATCAACAAGACAGCTACTAAATAGGATTTGGGGTGGGACTACAGGGAAGAGTTCTATTTGTCTTATCAGTTTGACTGAAAAATATCTTGCCTCCAGTGAAAGCAGATTTGGGAGAAAAGATAATGAGTTCAGTTCAGTTACCAAATTCAACAAACAATTCCTACATCCTTTTTCTGAATTATTGGAAGTACAATGATGAAAAACACACAATTTCTGGAAAGATAGTTGTATAATTAATTGTCATGGTAGGTAGTTATAGTAAGCTATATTCATGATATGGTGGCTAAGTAAAACAGAATAATAAACTGTATTAAAGAAGGACATTTATATTGCAAGGAAGAGAATTCGAATGGTTAATTTGAATCATGAAATATGAATTACAACTTCTCCAATAGACAACGAGAAAGCATTTTATCAAAAGGGAATTACATGTGTTAAGCTGGAAAAAATCATTTGAAATATCATTTGTTCATTTGGCAAATATCCAGGAATTCTTTTAGTTCTCTGGAGATATAAGTAATACAGTAAAAAATAGAAATCCCTAACTTCATGGAGCTCATTGTCTAGTGGGGGAGATAAGAATAAGCAAATAAAGTAATTAAATATGAGAAGAAGTGCTATGGAGAAAAAGAAAACATGAAAGGGAAACAGATTACTGTGTGCTGCTAGCATGAAAAGAAAATGATGGTGTTTTGAATAAGGGCATTTGATTTGAGTAAGCATAACTGATAAGGTGATATTAGAGTAAGCTACCTGAAGGAAAGGAGGAAGCAAGTCATGTAGTTATGGAATATGTGAATGTGTGTGCACGCCTGCACATTCATAGCTGGTTGTGGGGTTCACAGGAAGAGGTAATATTAAGTGCAAAGTCTATGAATGAGGAATGGCTTTGATGACTTTTGATTCATTGAAATGGAATGAACAAGAATGAAAATGTAAATGTTGAGAAAGGTAGACCAGAAGGGGTAATAACATGTAAGGCCTTGTAGGTAATTGTTCAAACTTTGCCTTTTGCTCTGAAGAGTGACAAGTTTATTTCAGGATTCAAAGGGTTCTCTATGGCTGCTATGATAAAAATATATGCAGAAAGTAAGGATGGAAGCAAATAATTCAGTTAGAAGGCTACAAGGACAATCCAATATGGCTTGATTGATAAACTTCATGCTTTTTATGTTCTTCTTCATAAAAAGAACAGATAGTAGAACTTAGAAGTGTAGCTGAGGCCAAATAACAATGTCTCTTGCATACCAGGCATAAGAATTAGATCTGGTCTAGTAGAGTGAGGAACTATTCAAGCATTCTAAAAAAGAAAAATCTGATCAGCTGGCACCAAAACAAATTAATCCAAGTTCTATACTATCATCCATGCTCTCAGCATTTTGGTTTCTATCTTTATGTGAAACTGTTTTTCACATATCTGTATTTGCCAAGAAACATAGGTGCCAACAGACCCTGGCCTTGTATCTCACATTTTGAAAATAGGCAAACTATTCAATATTACAGTAATCCAAGCCTATGCCCCAACCAGTAACGCTGAAGAAATTGAAGTTGAATGGTGCTACGAGGACCTACAAGACCTTTTAGAACTAACACCCGAAAAAGATGTCCTTTACATTATAGGGGACTGGAATGCAAAAGTAGGAAGTCAAGAAACTCCTGGAGTAACAGGCAAATTTGGCCTTGGAGCATGGAATGAAGCAGGACAAAGGCTAATAGAGTTTTCCCAAGAGAATGCACTGGTCATAGCAAACACCCTCTTTCTTTTTATTTTTTAAAATTTTTATTTAATAAGTGGTACAAAGCACAATGCCAAAAACATTAACAGTTAAAATTTCACCAAATGAAAAAATACTACAGAATACACAGTTTTAAAAAAGCTACATTGTTATTTTACAACTGCCTCAAGCTACAAAAAGATAAAAAACCCAATGCCATACCTAAGTTATCCCTCTCTCAAGGTAATGCCATTTATGTTATAAACCATGAGCACCCCATCAAAAGACGGGAACTGCTTTTGTTAATTCATATATATATATATGGCTGTATCACTTTGCTATACACCTAAAACAAACACAACACTGTAAATAAAATATAGTACATTATAAAATAAAAATAAGTAACAGACCTTTGGGGCTTTATACCGAGTTAGAGTTCCTATCAGAGGGATAACAGCACCACAGCCGTACTGAATCCTCATGAAGGAGGCACACGAATGACTGGATTACAAGAGTTACAGGAATGAGAGCTGCTCACTTCTCCAAAACTACAGCTCACAGAAAACCAACAGAGGCACGAGATACAGACCATTTACTTATGAATGTGTAAAACTCAAGAAAGTCCACATTATTCCTACAACATGTTGAAAATGCTTCAGAATTCACACAATACTAATTTTCTTTTGGTTCAGGTTAAATTATATATACCAGTTTATAACAAATGGTAAAATCTGTAACTTTGTTCAAAGTTTTAAAAGATTACTTAAGAATAGTTTCTTCTATTTCTATGTCACCTTTATAGTTCTGGTTTCTCATTTCTTAATTAGTAAATTCAGCGTGCAGGTTCTAAGGTTTAAGGTTTAAGAGGTTAAACGGCCAGAGGCCATTCCTTCCAGAAGTGTATAAATTAGGCTGGGATAGAACCTGCACGCTGAAACACCCTCTTTCAACAACACAAGAGAAGACTCTACACATGGACATAACCAGATGATCAACACTGAAATCAGATTGATTATATTCTTTGCAGCCAAAGATGGAGAAGCTCTATACAGTTAGCAAAAACAAGACCAGGAGCTGACTGTGGCTCAGATCATGAACTCCTTATTGCCAAATTCAGACTTAAATTGAAGAAAGTAGGGAAAACCACTAGACCATTCAGATATGACCGAAATCAAATCCCTTATGATCATACATAGAAATAGATTTAAGGGACTAGATCTGAAAGAGTGCCTGATGAACTATGAACGGAGGTTTGTGATCTTGTACAGGAGACAGGGATCAAGACCATCCCCATGGAAAAGAAATGCAAAAAAGCAAAATGGCTGTCTGGGGAAGCCCTACAAATTGCTGTGAAAAGAAAAGTGAAAAGCAAAGGAGAAAAGGAAAGGTATAAGCATCTGAATGCAGAATTCAAAAGACTAGCAAGGAGAGATAAGAAAGCCTTCCTCAGCGATCAATGCAAAGAAATAGAGGAAAACAACAGAATAGAAAAGACTAGAGACCTCTTCAAGAAAATTAGATATACCAAGGGAACATTTCATGCAAAGATGGGCTCGATAAAGGACAGAAATGGTATGGACCTAACAGAAGCAGAAGATATTAAGAAGAGGTGGCAAGAATACACAGAAGAACTGTACAAAAATGATCTTCACGACCCAGATAATCACAATGGCATGATTACTTACCTAGAGCCAGACATCTTGGAATGTGAAGTCAAGTGGGCCTTAGAAAGCATCACTACGAACAAAGCTAGTGGAGGTGATGGAATTCCAATTGAGCTATTTCAAATCCTGAAAGATGATGCTGTGAAAGTGCTGTACTCAATATGCCAGCAAATTTGGAAAACTCAGCAGTGGCCACAGGACTGGAAAAGGTCAGTTTTCATTCCAATCCCAAAGAAAGGCAATGCCAAAGAATGCTCAAACTTCTGCACAATTGCACTTATCTCACACGCTAGTAAAGTCATGCTCAAAATTCTCCAAGCCAGGCTTCAACAATACGTAAACTGTGAACTTCCAGATGTTCTAGCTGGTTTTAGAAAAGGCAGAGGCACCAGAGATCAAATTGCCAACATCTGCTATGTCATGTAAAAAGCTAGAGACTTCCAGAAAAACATCTATTTCTGCTTTATTGACTATGCCAAAGCCTTTGACTATGTGGATCACAATAAATTGTGGGAAATTCTGAAAGAGATGGGAATACCAGAACACCTGACCTGCCTCTTCAGAAACCTATATGCAGGTCAGGGAGCAACAGTTAGAAATGTACATGAAACAACAGACTGGTTCCAAATAGGAAAAGGAGTACTCAAGGCTGTATATTGTCACCCTGCTTATTTAACTTATATGCAGATTACATCATGAGGAATGCTGGTTTGGAAGAAGCACAACCTGGAATCAAGATTGCCGGGAGAAATATCAATAACCTCAGATATGCAGATGACACCACCCTTATGGCAGAAAGTGAAGAGGAACTAAATAGCCTCCTGATGAAAGTGAAAGAGGAGAGTGAGAAAGTTGGCTTGAAGGTCAGCATTCAGAAAACGAAGATCATGGCATCTGGTCCTATCACTTCATGGGAAATAGATGGACAAACAGTGGAAACAGTGTCTGCCGGGAGCCAGTGAGGGAAATCCTACCCGTGGCAAAGGTCAGTTGGGGAAGAGGCCTGACGGGCAAAGTCTACTCAGTCTAATCAGGAACCCCCTGGACTTACCCGAGCATCTACCCCAAAGAAAACCGGAGTCTGACTGCTTTACTATCTTACGCCTCTTACCAAGTCCTCTAATACTTACGGGGGCTTCCCCCCAATCACCTTTCTCTGAAAATATTAATTCAGAGCTGTAGTTATAAAGTTCTCCTCAGCTTAATAGGAGTGTTCCAATCCAAGCCCCTCTGATAGTTTTCTAACTTGCCTAACAAGTTTGTCCGGGCTCTTACAACTACGAATGTGACTGTTTACAGCCTCCCAGCCATGCAAGGACAGAAAGCCTAATATTCTAAAATACAGGAATTTGTTGAAGAAGTTAAAATCATTAGAATAGTACTAAAAAAGATTTCATTGTTGAATCAATGCTTGCTGCAAAGTTTCCTCTATCTATTGTATCCTTGGAAATATATTAATCACATATAGAGAATATAAGTAGTAGCCTTTGATTTAACCACATCAGATCTTAAGTTAATAAATTCCTTTCTTGTAGCTCACTACACCTGTGCCTTATAGAAATGTAACTTTGTCATGTGTCTAGCACCTGACTTTAGGAAAATCATCTTAAAAGAATATAAGACTTTTTCTAGCTAACTAACCTTTGTTAGGAGAGAGGGCCATAAACTGCTAGCAGGCCTCCTGGCCAGAAGATGATGTAAACCACCTAAAATTTCTATATATCATGAGACATACAAAAATAAGCCCTGATCCTGATAAGGGTCAAGACTGCTGACCCCGCGTGATTTTGGCGTGACTCTATACCTCCCTTTCTCTATTCTTTATGTGCACAACTTAGGGTATAAGAGCAGCACTGGAAAATAAAGTTTTCGGCCTTGCTCACTGAAGCTTGGTCTCCCCGTGTTGTTCTTTCTCTTTTTCCGTCCTTTTCTCTATTCTCCTTTTTCTGGTTGAGATCCTTCGAGCGCTGGGCCCTCTGCGTTTACTTATCTGCCTGGGCTTCTAAGACCCACTTGAGGGGGTGCCCTGGTGGGATGCCTCCAGTGATTCGAGAGGGTGCCTGCGGCCTACGTAAACAGAACACACCCATGCTGGGGTTTTATTGGTTTCCTGCGTAAACCAAGGAATCATCAGCCCCTGTCTCTCTCTCTCTCTCGCTGACGTTGACGCGGTTCATCCCAGTGATACCCTGGGCCATATCGAGGCAGGTCCCCGATAAGTGTCAGACTTTATTTTTGGGGGGCTCCAAAATCACTGTGGATGCTGATTGCAGCCATGAAATTAAAAGACGCTTACTCCTTGGAAGAAAAGTTATGACCAACCTAAATAGCATATTAAAAAGCAGAGACATTATTTTGCCAACAAAGGTCCGTCTAGTCAAGGCTATGGTTTTTCCCGTGGTCATGTATGGATGTGAGAGTTGGACTGTGAAGTAAGCTGAGCGCTGAAGAATTGATGCTTTAACTGTGGTGTTGGAGAAGACTCTTGAGAGTCCCTTGGACTGCAAGGAGATCCAACTAGTCCATTCTAAAGGAGACCAATCCTGGGTGTTCATTGGAAGGACTGATGCTAAAGCTGAAACTCCAATACTTTGGCCACTTCATATGAAGAGTTGACTCACTGGAAAAGACTCTGATGCTGGGAGGGAGTGGGGGCTGGAGGAGAAGGGGACGACAGAGAATGAGATGTCTGGATGACATCACCGACTCGATGGAGGGGGGTTTGAATGAACTCCGGGAGTTGATGATGGACAGGGAGGCCTGGCGTGCTGTGATTCATGGGGTCACAAAGAGTCGGACACGACTGAGCGACTGAACTGAACTGAACTGAACTGAATCTCTATCTCTTCCAAGTTAAAAAGAAATAATAGTATATGTATACATTGATCTTAGACCATGGAGCAGGGTTTATTAATGGGAAAGCTCTACTATAACCCTGGTAGGAGTTCTGTGTCTTCTTAGGATATATAAGCAGGAAGGAATGTCACATCTATCCCACAGTGAGAAAAAGCTAGATAAGCTACAAAAAATAACTTTTAAAAATTCCTTAGATATCTGAATGACAGGGAAACTGAGTAGCCTGAAATCTGAGGATGAATAGGCTCTTTTAAGAAGAGAGGATGCACAAATGATCTTACCTTTGCTGAGATATTAGAAGAAATATAATGACTGTCATACAAATCTTTAAGAAGAAATCAGTTAAATTGTTAACAAATTTTTGAAGACAGAGTGCGGGTAGGGTAACAATATAGAACCTTTGTGAACCCCAGACAAAAGGAAGATTTTGTGCAAACTCACAGGCTGTCTTCTATGATCCCCACTAGGTGTTGATGGGAAATATTGGGAGCAAGACACTAGAGAAAGTTCCCTTCAGTATTATAGGCAGTGAGAAAGGATTATCTATTTCTGCAGGAAAGGAACAAAACTTCACTCCTCACCTTAAAACTCCTCTTTATCAGAAAAAAAAAAAAAGTTCAAGATAGAGAAAGAAGAAGAAGAGAAAGATTAGAAGAAGAAAAAGAAAAATTCCTTGAATAGACAGTGGCTAGAATTACCCCAAATAATGAAAGGTATCAAACCACATACTCAAAAAGTTTGAGCACCTCTAGCAGGATAAATATGATCACACACACACACACACACACACAAACACATGAACACACATACACGTATCTATTAAGTCACATCATATTCAAGCTACTAAAAATAAGAGATATTGCAGAAAAGAAATAATGAAGGCTGACAGAGTAAAAATGACACAGCATATAAAGAGAGAATTATATTATATATTAGAACTCTTGTCAGAAAATGAAAGCTGAAAGACTAGTAGAGTGACATTTTTTTTAAGTGTTGAAGGAATAAAGTGGCTACCTGGAATCCTATACTAGGAAAAGTTCTTTCAAAATAAAAACTACATAAAGAATCATATATCAAAGTTTCTCATACTGTATTAAAAGCAAGATTCAGCTGTTGGCTATCTACAAAACAGTTTATTTTCAAACACAAATAGATTGAAATTGAAAATATGGAAAAAGACACATGATATAAATGATAATGATAGTGGCGGTGGCCATATTTATATTGGATAAAAATAGACTTTAACATGCGAAATGTTACAGGAGACAAAGATAAGTGTTTAGTAATGATAAAAAGGTCAATATATCAAGGAGATATAACATTCATATACACACATATATATACACCTTATAAAAATGTACACTTTATATGTTTTATTAAAAGCATAATATAAAAAATGTAATTTAAGAGACAAACAATGATTATAGTTGGTGATTTTAATACTCGCTTCTCAGTAATTGACAGCGTCACTAAATTGAAGACTAATAAGAACATAGAAGAATTAAACAACACTATCAACAACTTGATAGAACATTCCACCCCATGTTCCATAAAAGAAAAACTATATATACACTGTGGGCTTCATTAAAGTTTAAATCCTTTCCTTCAAAGGTGGTCATTAATAAAAGGAACAGACAAATCGCATACCGAGAAACTATTTGTAAATCATGTATCTGATAAGTACTGTATCAAGAATATATACAAATTTTGTGACTTAATAAAAAGACAAACAATCCAATAATAATTGGAAAAAAGATGTGAATAAATACCAAAGATGATATATGCATGGACAATAAGACAAATGAAAAGATATTCCACATTGTTATTGAAAAAGGAAGTGCAAATTATGACACAAAATAGCACTACATACCTACTAGCTGCTCCAGAAGAAAGGCATTATTGCTGTTGAAGACACAGAGAAAGTGGATCCTCAAATATTATTGTCAAGAAAGTAAAAGGATACCTAACTTTGGAAAGAGCTTGATATTGCCATACAAAGTTAAGCATGCTATTATTTTAAGAGTTAACAATTCTACTCCTATGTATTTATCCACGAGAAATGAAATCCTATGTTCACACACATATTTGTATTTGTATATTCATAGCAGCTTTATTTTTATTAAGCATAAACTGGAAAAAATCTAAATGGACATCAACTGGTGACTAGCTAAGCAAAATGTGATATATTCATACAATGACACACAAGTTAATAATAAAAAAGAAACACCTACTGATAGACCACAGCAACATTATATCCTCAGTAATATGCTAAGTGAAAAAAGCCAAAATTAGATGACTCTATATTTGTATGATTACATTTATATGAAATTTCTTAGGAAAGGTGATGTTATAGACACAGAATACAAGTTAGTGGTTTACTGGGAATAGTGGTGGAATGGGGGAATTGATTGCAGTTGGTCATGGGAAGAATGTTTTGGACAATGGAAGTGTTCTTAAGCCAGATTGTGCTTATGGTTGATGACTGCATAAAGTTACTAACATTTATTGAACTGAACACTTAAGATGAACTTAACAGTACATTCAGTTCAGTTCAGTTCAGTTCAGTTCAGTCGCTCAGTCGTGTCCGACTCTCCGCGACCCCATGAATCACAGCACGCCAGGCCTCCCTGTCCATCACCAACTCCCGGAGTACACTCAAACTCATGTCCACAGAGTCGGTGATGCCATCCAGCCATCTCATTCTCCGTCGTCCCCTTCTCCTCCCGCCCCCAACCTTTCCCAGCATCAGAGTCTTTTCCAGTGAGTCAACTTGTCGCATGAGGTGGCCAAAGTATTGCAGTTTCAGCTTTAGCATCAGTCCCTCCAATGAACATCCAGGATTGATCTCCTCTAGAATGGACTGGTTGGATCTCCTTGCAGTATAAGGGACTCTCAAGAGTCTTCTCCAACACCACAGTTCAAAACCATCGATTCTTCGGCGATCAGCTTTCTTCACAGTCCAACTCTCACATCCATACATGACCATGGGAAAAACCATTGCCTTGACTAGACGGACCTTGGTTGGCAAAGTAATGTCTCTGCTCTTTAATATACTATCAAGGTTGGTCGTACATTAGTTATACCTAATGGGAAAGTGAAGAGGAACTAAAGAGCCTCTATATGAAGGTGAAAGAGGAAAGTGAAAAAGCTGTGTTAAAACTCAACATTCAGAAAATTAAGATCAATACATCCAGTCCCATCACTTCATGGCAATAGGGGAAAAATGGAAACAGTGACAGACTGTATTTCCTTGGGCTCCAAAATACTGTGGACAGTGACTGCAGCCATGAAAGTAAAAGATGCTTGCTCCTTGGAAGGAAAGCTATGACAAACTTAGCGTGTTAAAAAGCAGAGACATCACTTTGTCAACAAAGGTCCATACAGTCAAAGCTATGGTTTTTCCAGTAGGTATGTACAGATGAGAGAGTTGGACCGTAAAGAAAACTGAGCACCAAAGAATTGATGCTCTTGTACTCTGGTCCTGGAGAAGAGTCTTGAGAGTCCCTTGTACAGCAAGATCAAACCAATCAATCCTAAAGTAAATCAACTGTGAATATTCATCGGAAGGACTGATGTTGAAGCTGAATCTCCAATACTTTGGCCACCTGATGCAAAGAGCTGACTCATTAGAAAACACACTGATGCTGGGAAAGATTGAAGGCAGGGGGAGAAGGGGACTACAGAGGACAAGACAGTTGGATGGTATCACCGACTCGATGGACATGAGTTTGAGCAAACCCCGGGAGACAGTGAAGGACAGGGAAGCCTGGTGTGCTGCAGTCCACGGGGTTACAAAGAGTTGTTCATGACTGAGCAACTGAACAAGAGTTATACTTGAAGAAAGCATTAAAGAAAAAAATTAAGGTTTTAGTGAGAGGGCTTCTTTGGTGGCTCAGACAGGTAAAGATTCCTCCTGCAATGTGGAGACCCAGGTTTGATCCCTGGATCACGAAGATCCTCTGGAGAAGGGAATGACAACCCGCTCTAGTATTTTTGCCTGGAGAATCCCATGAACAAAGGAGCTTGATGGGCTACAGTCCATGGGGTCACAAAGAGTCAGATATTACTGAGTAACACTCACTTTCACTATCTAATTCTACCCAGTAGCATTTTCTTGTCTTCTCTTTGGCTTGGATAAGGTATCCTCTTCAATGCATTTCTGTACTGGAGAGGTACAGAATTGGCTACTTTTCACCTGCTATATCTCTCACTTATTTAATATAAAGGGAAAATCACAATAAAATAAGCTAAAACAAAGACTGATCCAGGTATTAAATTTAGAAACTATAGATATTAGTCAGCAAATATTTAGCCACCTTTCCATAGCCTTTCTATATCTTTCTTAAAACTGTACAAATAATGATGGCTTTGAGTAGTGAACTGTTGTCAGCCATCAATGAGAAAATAATATGAATTGAAATGTGTGTTTGTGTGCTCACTTGCTCAGTTGTGTCTGACTCTTTGCAAACCCATGGATAGCATGGGCTCCTATGCTCCATGGGATTTCCCAGGCAAGAATATTGGAGTGGGTTGCCTTGCCTTCCTCTAAGGATTCTTCTCAACCCAGGGATCAAACCTGTGTCTCGTACATCTCCTGCATATCAGGTGGATTCTTTACCATTGTGCCACATGGGAAGCAATGAAGTTACATAGCTGCTTTTAACAAAAATAGGGAAACATGGTTAAGTTTTCCAGAAATACATGTCTTGATAGGCATTTATATGCCTATAACATATTCAGTTTAGTTCAATTCAGTCGCTCAGCAGTCTGCAAACATTTGTGACCCCATGGACTGCAGCACGCCAGACTTCCCTGTCCATCACCAACACCCAGAGCTTTTCAAACTCATGTCCATCTAGTTAGTGATGACATCCAACCATCTCATTCTCTGGTATCCCTTTTTCCTCCTGCCTTCAATCTTGCCCAGCATCAGGATCTTTTCCAGTGAATCCATTCTTCATATCAGGTGGCCAAAGAACTGGAGTTTCAGCTTCAGAATCAGTCCTTCCAATGAATATTCAGGACTGATTTCCTTTAGGATGGACTGGTTGGACCTCCTTGCAGTCCAAGGGACTCTCAAGAGTCTTCTGTAACACCACAGTTCAAAAGCATCAATTCTTCGGCTCTCAGCTTTCTTTATGGTCCAACTCTCTCATCTGTCCATGACTACTGGAGAAAACATAGCTTTGACTAGACAGACCTTTGTTGGCATAGTAATGTCTCTGTTTTTAAATATTCTGTCTAAGTTGGTCATAGCTTTCCTTCCAAGGAGCAAGCACCTTTTAATTTTGTGACTGCAGTCACCATCTGCAGTGATTTTGGAGCCCCCCAAAATAAAGTCTCTCACTGTTTCCATTGTTTCCCCATCTATTTGCCATGAAGTGACAGGACCAGATGCCACGATCTTAGTTTTCTGAATGTTGAGTTTTAAGCCAAGTTTTTCACTCTCCTCTTTCACTTTCATCAAAAGGCTCTTTAGTTCTTCTTCACTTTCTGCCATAAAGGTGGTGTCATCTGCATATCTGAGGTTATTGATATTTCTCCCAGCAATCTTGATTCCAGCTTGTGCTTCAGTCCAGCCCAGTATTTCACATGAGGTACTCTGTATATAGGTTAAATAAGCAGGGTGACAATATACAGCCATGATGTATTCCTTTCCCGATCTGGAACCAGTCTGTTGTTCTATGTCCATTTCTAACTGTTGCTTCTTGACCTGCATACAGATTTCTCATGGGCCTATAACGTGGGTAAAACTCAAATAGGGTTGTAAGTTAAGTCACAGTGACAAATTAAATTAATTCTTATAGTTCTTATCTCCATTTGTCCGGCATTTGAGACAATAGTATGTATGTTCAGGGGGAGTCCAAGAACAGGATAAACTTCTATCATGTAAAAGACATTTCTATCACATGATTAATGTATTATTTCTATACAAGTGGAAGGTCACACACTGTAAAAATGTGAGATGAAATTGATAATCAAAAGTTGATCCAGTTAAGATAGAGAACAGGTTACAGAGGGAAATGACAGAAGTTTGGCTATAAATCTTTGGAGCCAAGTAATAGAAAGTTTTGAGTTCTGGAACTTTATTTAAGAACTTTAGTCTACTTGTAATGGGCTTCCTGGGTGGCTCAGAGATAAAGGATCTGCCTGCCAATGCAGGAGATTCAGGTTAGATCTCTGGGTTGAGAAGACCCCCTGAGGAGGAAATGGCAACCTACTCCAGTATACTTGTCTGGAAAATCCCACGGACCGAGAGCCCAGCAGTCTAGAGTCCATGAGGTCCCAAAAGAGTCAGACATGACTTAGTGACTAAACAGCAACAACAACTACTTTTAATAGGGAAGTAACAGGGACTTCCCCGGTGGTCCAGGGGTTAAGAATCTGCCTTATAATGCAGGGGACACAGGTTCAGTCCCTGGTTGGGGAACTAAGATCCCACATGCCTCATGCCACAACTGTGGAATCTGTACCACAATGAAAGGTCCTGCATGACACAGTAAAGATAAACTAAATAAACTAAAAAAAAAAAAAAAAAAATAGAGAATTAGTAAAATGAAAGCAATATTTTACAAATAGTGCTGTTGTGTAAAAGAACTGAAGTGATTAGAAAATGAAGAATGAAACATTTAGATGTTTTTATTACAATAAACCAAGCATAGTGTCATAACTAGGAAAGTGACATTGATGATGAAAAGAGCATTAAACCCAGTTATCAGTTGTTGAAAATTTCCTGTGTAGCAAGCACTGTATTAAAGTTTTACATTAATTATTTTAATATGTATTTTACATGAATTTTTAAAATTTTACATTAATCATTTTATTTGCATTAATTAGTTTATTTTACATTAATTATTTTCTCCTAAATCCCATTTGGATAGTAAAAAGTCCAGGACATTCAGTGTTTTGGTTTGGAAGCTGACTTAGATAAGTGAAGAATTTTCTGTGTTCTTTAGTTGGAAAATGGTAGAATAAAGGTACAAACTGAAGTCTTTCTTCCTAACCGTATACCAAGAGCAAGGATTATTTAATAGTGTATGTTGGACTGAGGAGACCCACTTTAGAAATTCTTTTAAGGATTATTTGTTGGCTCTGGAGTTTAGCTTACCGTTTAGGAATCACGAGAAACCACACTGAGAACAGTAGACTTATGTAGCAGGATAGGTACTGACACCCATAATGTTCAGTGTAACTGTGCAACCCATCTGATATGAATCATGTATTTCCATTTACTTTTGTATATGATGTACAAAATTATACAAAGGTAAATTGAATGTCTAGAAATGATTTTCTAACGTAGGGATATGGCTAAGGTTTTAGTTTCCATTGTATCAATAATAAAGGCTTTAATTATGGAGAATATTATGTTGAGGTTAACCTTGCAAAGAGAGCTGAGATCCCAAAGCACTGAACCATTTAGTTTCCTTTAAACTAAGTTAGAATCTTGAATTGACATTATATACACCTTAAACCTCAATGATATTTAAAATTTTGTCAGATTTTCACATAGCAGTATTTGAAGTAAAGCAAGCCAACCATAATTCTTTGTCAGTAATTCTCTCAAACATCAAATATTAAACAAATTATTTTATAATTACACTAATGGGAAAGTCCATGTGATATCAGAATACTTTAAAACATAAGTTAAAATTATATCCATATATTTTACTTCTTAAAAGTGATTATTCTATCAATAATAAGTCTGTGGTTTTTAAGGCACCACTGATTAATTCTCAGTTTAGTGGATTTAGAGGCACACAGAAAAAGTACATCCCAGGAACTCATCAAACAGCTCAATCACATGATCAGGAGACTCATTTAATTAATAATACCACTTCATATTCATATAGCATTTTGTAAATCTGCTATCTTTAAATTTGGCAGACATGCTTTATCTGCAACAAAGAAAACAATCAGAATCAAGAATAAGATTTAATGTGTAGAGCTTTAATACATGAGATCAAAGACAGTCATCATTTTTTTTTTCAGAAAAAGGGAAATTTGATTACCAAGCTTAAGTATGCTGTATATTAAATGAAATTCTGATCATAAAGAAAGGTACTATCTACTCAAAAGTATAATTTCTGTACTTTGAAAATCATCTCAGCAAGAATTATCTTCCTCTATCAAATTGTAGCACTTGTCAAAATCAACTGTAAAGCATCTCAAGTGCTCTTCTGAATCAACAAAACAGATGTATAGCTATGTGAGGTTGCAAGGAGAAGGAAATAACAGTGAACTGGATGCCCATCAGTGCCCTCAATCTCTTGAACCCACACTTAACATGGTTGACATGGCAGGTCTTTAGGACTTTCCTCACACAAGGGAAATGCAAGGCTGATTCTTAATAATATGTAAAAATATGTAAAAATAATTTTCTTTCTCCTTTGCTGCTAGACTTTCATTCTTTCTTTATATTCTTAAATAGGCCTTAGACATGTAGCATGGCATTATTTTTTCCTTTGGTCTACTAATAATTATAAGAAATTTTTTATGATGCACTTGCAGAAACTAGAAGATCAAACTCTAGAAGTCAAAAAGGAAATAATTATTTTATCACAGGTATAATTTTTGCTTTAATCAAATTACTTTTCTCCCTTACTGATAAGCCGGTCTTTGTAGCATGTAAGACCAGAAGCTCTAGAGTGAGACTTGAGGCCAACTCTTTGTTTGAGCCCAGGCAGGTTAGTTAATTTCTTTGTGCCTTCGATGAAAAATGGATATGATAATGTACTGACCTTATGAGGTAGTTTTGAAAGTTATCTGAGATGCATCCTGGTAAGGCATTGAAAATACTGCCTGGTACTTAGCACTCAAATGTGATTCTTATATTTTTGTCTCTTATTCTTCATTTCATTAATATTCAGATGCTGTGGTTCTCTCTTTGTCAAATGATAGTGACCAAATAATTATGTACCCTAGTATACTGTAAGAAACTTCTACAAACCTGAGTCTTAGAGATTATGTTTATGATTTATATGCATATTTTAACAGCTAACAATGGAAAAGATCTTATTAGACTAGCTAAATATAGACACTTTGTGTTTTTTCAGAGTGTCATCCAAGTACAGGACAAACATTGCCAGTTGATATAGACATAAACCACGTGGCTGATGTTATGGTTTTTGTGGTCCCATCATAGGCACATTTAGCTTATGTGTTAACTTCAGAACCTAACCGCTGTGTCAGCTCCATTATGGTGAGATAACCATCTAGTGGAATGAGAGTGGAAGGTTTTCTTTGTGCCACTACAGATAACCACCAACTTTGAAACTCAGAACACTGGTTGGACTCTCCGAATCTTCTATACTGTTTCTCTGAGGATTTTAGTGAGGGAGTGATGAGAACAGAATGGGAAATACATGCAAAGCTCCAGACTATGAAGACACCACTTAGAAAGTAGGTTTTGAAAAATCTGCCCCTGAGAAGCGAGGAAGCAAAAACAAGACATCACCTAAGGAGCCATATCCCATTGCAACTATGGATGACTTTTCTTCTCTACATTATACTGTCCTACTCAAAATTTAAGATTCCATCAGTGTATGAATAAATGAAGATCTTTCCTATTTTTTTTTTTACCATCCCTAGTATCTCTAAGA
Organism: Moschus berezovskii; assembly: GCF_049115385.1. Lineage (NCBI taxonomy): Eukaryota > Metazoa > Chordata > Mammalia > Artiodactyla > Moschidae > Moschus > Moschus berezovskii. Next base: position 61,187,761 of record NC_142462.1, read on the forward strand.
AACTATGTTATGTACTGAATGTTTGTGTCACTTCAAAATTCATATGTTGACATCTTAGCCCTCATTCCCTCAGTGTGGCTGTATTTGGATTAAGGAAGTAATAGAAGTTAAATGAGGATCATTAGCGTGAGGCCCTGATCTAACATAATTAGTGTTTTTATAAGAAGAGACATCAGAGTGCTCTCTTTTTGTTTCTGCAAAATCACACAGGAAAGGCAATATGAATATATAGGGAGAAAGTAGCCATCTGCAACCCAAGGGAAGAGGTTGCACCAGACACTAAGCCTGCTGACACTTTGACCTTGGACTTCTAGTCTCCAGAACTTTAAGAAATTTCTCCTGTTTAAACCACCCTGTCTATAGTATTTTGTTATGGCAGCATAAACAGATTAATACAAACTAGTGCATATAACCTTGGTTGCTTTTATTATAATAATCAAAATATTTTATGTACTCTCTCTTATAAAGCATCTTGAGATTGGGTCCTTGTTTGTTTCAGGATTAGGGTTGGCCAATGACTTGCTGAAAAAAATAGATGAACGGATGAAGCTTCTTTATTAACTGAACTTGTGGAACTATTGCTATTGGGCTTTCCTGGTGGCTCAGATAGTAAAGAGTCTACCTGCAGTGCAGGAGACCTGGGTTTGATCCTTGGGTCAGTAAGATCCCCTGGAGAAGGGAATAGCTACCCATTCCAATATTCTTGCCTGGAGAATTTCATGGACAGAGAAGCCTTGCGGGCTACAGTTCATGGGGTCTCAAAGAGTTGGACATGACTGAGCGACTAGCACTTTCACTTTTTTTTCTTTCAACTATTGCTAAAAACTCACTGAATATCTTTTGATAGAAGTGAGTTAACCACATTTAACAGAACATTATATCTATCTTTAAGTTTATCAGAAACAGGTTAAAAAAATAACACTAAAACCTGATAGCAAATAATGTAAACAGATGTATCATAAAAATGTAAATACAAATGGATACTGAGAAAAATAAACCCTTTGACTTCAGTAAAACAAATAGTTGCAAGTTGTAATAAAATATTCTTTTAAAAAATGAGGTCAATTTCCAAAAGATAATTAACATTCAAATTTACAGAGATTGTATTTCCTATTATAGTTTAGAAAATAGCCTAGCAATATACATTTAGATACTTTGTTATTTATACGTTTGCCTATTATTTTCAATTCTAGATTCCATCCTAAGAAAATAATCTTCAAAGCAGAAAAAGTTTTGTGCTAAAATATTTGATTTCTTCTGAATTTATGTAATTCTAGAAAAGGGCATTGTGAAACTTTGTGCTTAAAGTGTGTATACCTGTCACTCATTTTACTTATAGAAATCAAACACAGTTTATCTTGAGATCTTATTCTCTTAACTCAGTTTCCCTCTCTTGGGTAATATATATTCTTGGAAGTCTGCTGCCTAGAAAATGTGAGAGAAGCCCCAGTCTATATTCCCCATGGTCACTCTCAGGTGTCCATTGACCTATCCATGCCGTCTGTTCCAAAGCCATCACTCTGGCGATTCTTACACACCATGACCTTTAGAAATTTTCTACTATCTCTAAGGTCTCAACGAATCATACCTCAGTGTTCAAGCAAACATGAACTTTCCCTATTTGTGGTCTTTCAACCTTTCAGGCATTCCTAAGATAAAAAGAAACAAGGCACAGATTTCCATTATTTCTATAATCTAACATTTCCTTTATTAGTTTCCCAACTCGCTCTGGAATTAGGTCATTTTAGACTCTTTCCAAACCTGTGGTTCTCTCTCGAAAAATCAGTCCAGTTCCTTGTTCTCTGGAGGAAAAGAATCAATCAGTTTGTCAATTTGCCAACCTATATACCTACCCATCTACCTATATCTATCCATCTACCTTCTGTCTATCTGTCTGTCTATCTGTCTCCCTTCTACTTTCATGAATCTCTTGGGAAAATAAGAGACTCAGCAAAGAGTCTCTTAAAGGTGAGCAAGTGGAAACAAGTTAACAATGATGACTCCAGAATATGGATGTGTCTTATGAGTAATTTTCTTCTTCTGAAGTTTGGCAACAAGTGCAGTTTTACGTAGACTGCATATTTATTTCATCAAGTTTGTATATTTTTGTTTGGGGAAACTTGTGGGATTTAGGACTGATGGAGAATAGAGAAGTACCTTTCTCAATTAGCCCAATCCATTCTTCAGCTCGTCCACTGCTAGTATAATTACAGAATTTGAGAAATCTCGTTGGGGAAGATATCCTGAGGTATGATGCTAACATAGAGTGGGGCTCAAAGAACTTGGCATTTGTACAGAGGGAGGAAATTTTAACAATCTTGTCTCCATCTCCCACTACTATGGCCGGTACATTTTATAGGCAATACATTTTAAAATTTATATTAAATCCAGTGTATTACGTTTTCAAATAATGTATTCATTTATCAATTATCTTTAGACAAAATGACTTACAAATGCATGAATTATTTCAGTCTTCTTGTTTTTGTTGTTCAGTCTCTAAGTTGTGTCCAACTCTTTGCAATCTCATGGACTGCAGCATGCCAGGCTCCTCTGTCCTCCACTGGCTCCCAGAGTTTGCTCAAATTCATGTCCACTGAGTTGGTGATCCTCTGCTGCTCCCTTTTCCTTTTGCCTTTAGTCTTTCCCAGCATCAGGATATTTTCCAGTAAGACAGCTCTTCACATCAGGCGGCCAAAATGTTGGAGCTTCCACTTAAGCATCAGTCCTTCAAGTAAATATTCAGTGCTGATTTCCTTTAGAATTGACTGGTTTGATCTCCTTGCAGTCCAAGGGACTCTCAAGAGTCCTTTGACACTCAGTCTTCTTTATGGTCCAAATCTCACATCTGTATATGACCACTGGAAAAACCATAGCTCTGACCATACAGACCTTTATCGGCAAAGTGAGGTCTCTGCTTTTTAACATGCTCTCTAGGTTTAGTAACAGAGGTTAAAAATCATAAAACTTGTTGCAAGAATTGAATAGGAGCAATAACCCACATTTGGTGGGAGATGGTAACAAGTATCAATGTTCTATTCAAGTATATTGATATCATACTTTTACCTATAATTCTGCATCATTATCTCTCATAGTGCTTTTAGTTAGGTTACTGAGAATTTATGCTCACTTTAAAGTGATTAAAAATAACACAGGTATAACATAGGTATGATCAGATAAAGAATGGGCTAAACTCAGTGGTGATTCAAAGAAGTAAATTTAGTATTCTCCAGTAAATCCCTATGATCATGCTGTTAAATTCCCTTTCTGCACTAATGACTCACACCTTGAACAGACATCATAGACTTCTCTTACCCTATAAAGGAACAGTCTTAGCTTGGTAAATAAGCATTAGGGTCACCTCTCTAACTATGTTCAGTCCAGTCAAAGGTAAAAAATGTTCAGTTTCACACACAGCTCAAATTTTTTCTCATTCTTAAGACTCAAGTCTGACTCATTATTCCTGCCCCAAGTATAGTCTTTTACTCCATTCAGTTTCCTATCTCCATCCACTATCTCGATCCATTCATTTCCCTTTGTCTCTTCTGAGATTTCCAGAGTTAAGGCAGGAGGCCTTTTAGACTTCAGTGCTTCTGTGTGTGTCACATGCTCAAATGCTGTTCTTTCCGTGGAACACAGATGGGTTCTCAGTTCCCATGGCACTGCTGTACCGTATAGCCCTCTCGATGACATCTCAACTCCTGCTCACATAAATTCATCTTACTACTTTTTAGTGCTGGTGACCCCCTCCCATGGCAAGAAGCCCTCCTACTCAGCAGCCCATTGGGATGGCTTGATCTGGTTACTTTCTTTAGTATCTACTTGCCCTGTAGGAAGCAAGTACAGTTTTTCTATTACATCCAGAGAGGGAGAGCCGATGCTTGCTCCACTCTCTATAGTCAAACTCTTGCCTTGAGAAGACTCTGTAACAGATCCCAAACTTTGGAGGGTATAAGTTGCAGCTCTTAAGACTTTTCTTACTGTATTCCACTCATGTGTGGGTGGGCATGTGAACAAATGCAGCTCAGTAAGCATAAAGCCAGGATAATAATGCAAGTTTTCCTTCTTATTGTCATTATTAATTTCTAAGAGCATTTCTTTTTGGAACAGAAAAATCACTTAAAGGAATGCCATCTCCTGCCTTTTTCCCATATATGAAATTGAGTGGAAAATATTCCAGAATGCCACTCTTTCTGCCAACTTTCCTTTTCAACAAAATTATGATTTTTGTTTTGTAGGCTAAGTAGAATGATGGGAATGACAGGGAAAGACCAATTTGACTACCTCTTAGAAAACTCCAGAGTAGGGTATCTGACAGCTTTTTGGCTGTTCTTTTTGGAATAGTAGAAATACTACTTGTTTTCCTCTGTGTGGGGCTTTGGCCAGAATTCTAAGACAAAGGAAAAGTCTCATTCAATATATTATGACACATGGTCTTTGAATTTTTCACAGAAGCCCGAAGAAGAAAATTAAAATCACCAGTCATTTCTCCACTGGTAAAGTTTTTGTGTCAATGCCTACTATCTTTCTTAGCTAAATGTATGCGACTATATATGGTCAGAATAATATTTTATAAATCCTTTTGATTCTTGCTTTTCTACTTAAATACATTTAAATATAATTCATTGTTCTCATAGAGCATAATTTTCATTGGTACATAGTTTTGATTATTTTATAAAATTTGTAATCATAAGAGCACTTGCATTGTTTCCGGTGGTCCCTTCTGTATGTAGTGCTTTGATGAATATTTTTGCTCATTAATTTTTAAAGTATATTTTGAGTGCTACCATGTGCCTCTCTCTGATGTATGCCTGGAATACTTCAGGTAGCAAGATAAATACAGCATAAATCTTTGAGAACAAAGGAGTAAAAGGAAACTTTAGGGCATATATTATGTATGTTCACTGTCTTGATTATGGTCATGGTTTCATAGGTATGTTTGCATGTCAAAATTTAAAATTTTATACTTTAGTATGTGTGATTTACTGTATTTTATTTATGCCTCTATGAAAGTCAAAAAGTGAAAATATTTGTTGCTTAGTCATGTGTGACTCTTTGTGACCCCATGGACTGTAGCCCACCAGACTCAGAATTTTCTAGGCAAGAATACTGGAGTGGATTGCCATTCCCTTTTCCAGGAGATCTTCCCAAACCAGGGACCAAATTCAGGATTCCCACACTGCAGGCAGATTCTTTACTGTCTGAGGCAGCTTACCTCTATCAGTTCAGTTCAGTTCAGTTCAGTTGCTCAGTCATGTCCGACTCTGTGACCCCATGAATCACAGCACGCCAGGCCTCCCTGTCCATCACCAACTCCCGGAGTTCACTCAAACTCATGTCCATCAAGTTGGTTTTGCCATCCAGCCATTTCATTCTCTGTCGTCCCCTTCTCCTCCCGCCCCCAATCCTTCCCAGCATCAGAGTCTTTTCCAGTGAGTCAACTCTTCGCATGAGGTGGCCAAAGTATTGGAGTTTCAGCTTTAGCATCAGTCCTTCCAATGAACACCCAGAATTGATCTCCTTTAGAATGGACTGGTTGGATAAAGCTGTTAAATAGCAAAAGAAATCTTAAGGAGAGAAGATAATTTCCCTAAGGATATTTAAACATTATGGGGACTATCTGAGAAAGGTAGTATCTGAGAAGACTGAGCCAAAGATCTACTAGAAACTAGTGGTATCTAAGGAGACAAGAGTTTGCTACTGAAAGGTCAAACGGAAGGAAGACTGAAAATTGTCCAGTATTTGACTTAGTGCATAGGGCTAAGCTTTCTTATTATTATTGTCACAAAATTACTAAACACAGTGACTTAGAGCAACACTAATTTATTCTTTTTTTTAATTTTAGAGACTGTAGCTTTGAAATCAATTTCACTGGGTTAAAATGAAGGTGTCAGTGGGCCTGATTCTTTCTGAAGGTTTTGGAGGGAATGACTGTGTTTCCTTGCCTCTTCTGGAATCTAGAAAGGGGCTCCATTTCTTGCTCATGACAGTTTCTCTAATCACTCCAAATCTCCCATTGCTTACATCATCCTGTCTGCTGCTACTGACCTGTAGTAGTTTCTCCCTCTGCCTTGATCTTTTAAGTACACTTCTGATACAGCATTTGCCCCCCACCTCACCATTACCCCCGGATAATCCAGGTGATTCTCCAATCTTAAAATAGTTTCTGTAATCACAGTGGCCAAGTCCCTTTTGCCATTTAAGGTGATATATTCACAGAATCCTAGGATTAGGACATGAAAATCTTGTGGGCAGGTGAGGGGGGATATTATTTAGCCTACCATAGAGGTAATATTGCAGAAATATTAAATAATGTCTTGCAAGTTAAAGAGAGTTGGGAAGTGAGTGTGAGGTGAGAACAATGGAGGCAGTGAGTATAAATTATTTTGTAAGAATTTTATTGTAAATGCAGAAGAGAGAGAAATTGGAATTGAAAAGATAAATGGGTCAGGAGAAGAATTTGATTATAGTAGGAAAAATTGAATGTGTTTAAATGTTGATGGGAAAGTCTGAAGGGCAGTAGAGGGAGAAGATAGAAGAAAGAGAAAACAGTAGCTCAAGTTTTCTGAGAACGCCAAGGGGCTGCTATGAGCAGCCATGAAGGACTGGACATCTCCATTTACTCAAAAACATTTGTGAAAAGATTTGGGGGTAGAATCCTAAAGCCGTGGAAGACAGATTCTTTTTTCCCAATTATGTATTAATTTTTAAAAGATATTACATAACTCTCTCTTTATGGTTAGTTTTTAAATTCAAGTTATTATGCTGTTTCCATTCTAAGAAAATATTAAAACCCCAAAACTGTGTTTTCTAGAAACTTGAACAACGAAATTGTTGCTGAAGAAAGCTGTGGCTTTGTAGATCTGCATGATTGCTTTCCTTCATATTTTGAATTTCAATTTTTTTCTAACTTCGCATTGGCTTGATTTTTTGTCAGACTTTACTAAACTGCACTATCAAGTGAACTGCACTGAATGTGTTATTGTTCCCCAAGGTTTACCCTTAACATTTCACATCACTATTTTTTCTCCTTCTCTGCCCATTGTCATTTCTGTACATCCAAAATACAACAGATCATGGCTTCCACTGGGATCTCCAGGTAGAGCATTTCCAAGGTTTCCTATAATTGGTGTCTGCTATGCCTGCTCACTGAACATTATGTAAATGATGGCAGGGACCAAGAACCCAAAGGTGTGTGTGTGTGATTCTGTATGAATGGAGTGTGTGAGTGAATGTGGCTGTGTGAATGATCTCTGTGTGTATGTTGATGTAAAGGGGATAACTGAAAGATTGTAGTAACAACCCTCAAATCAGTATCCTCCTTACCCTGTCTAGTGTAGTGATAAAATTTTCAGTTTGTAATACAATTTTATACATTTATTGGGCATTTATTGTTTAAAAGACGTACAGTGCTAGCAGCTGTTAAAGAAAATAGTTCTGTTCCTGAAAAGAAGAAAACCTATTGGGAGAGCGATTGAAAAAAGAAGGGAGAAGAGCTAAGTAACTGGAAATAGAAGGAAATATGATTGTGGCCTGGGGCCTATTTTAGATTGCACAGTCAAAGATGGTCTCTCTGAGGAGGTTCCTGTTTAAGCTAAACCCTGAATATCAGTTATCCAACCAGGATGCTGAATCGAAGGTTATATGTCATTAAGGATATTAGTATTATGGCATTTTTAGAGAAGCTAGCAATCTGATTTGGTTGTGGGATCCAGAAAGTTTTCAGTTAAGATGAGGAATTTCAGAAAGATAGAGCAGAGGTATAAACGTCGCTGTGGGAACAAACTAAATGACGGCGTGCACGGAGAGAAAACAGAGGGAAACAGAGGGGCGAGTTCATGAAACAGAAACTGCTTCAACTTGGTTGCAGCGGAGGGTAGAGTTTTGTGAAAAGCAGTGGAAAAGGTGCTTGAGGTCATATTGTATAGGGTTTAAATGGTTTGTGGAGAATCTGTTTTTAACAATTCCAACGTAGCAGCGTTAGAAGTCCAAAAGAAGGACACAATTGAAAGTATAATAATGAGAGCTGCCGTTTGTTGAAGTTACTGTGTGCCAAGTACTTCATATATATTATCCCTTTTTATATACTTCTCATAAAGTTGTCGAAGTTTATTATTACAGATGAGTTAATCTGATGCTCAGTGATGGGAATTAATCAGCCTATAAGTCACCATACAAGAAAGGATTTGAACTGAGGTAGAGAAACACCTCAAATCATGAGGCCTATTGAGTCTAGTATAATGGGTAAGGTGTGAGGTGTAAGGGGACAAGAATTAGGGTCATGGCCAACTGCCCAGAAAAGAGAAGATGTAGTCTTCTCTATAGACAAAGTCTACAAGCTATGGATCATATTTGATATAAAGAAAAAAGAAAGGAATACATATTTTAGATAATTCAAGAATGCTACCATGGTTGTTATTTCTAATTTTAATGCTTTTCATATTTTTTCCTAACTATTGCTTTGGCATTTTTACCAAAATATATATTCAGTAGGTAAAATTTTAAAAATGCATAGTAATAGGAAAGAGGGAAAACTTTTCTAATCGCCTAACACCTATTGATGGTTAACTGCTAATGCTTTGGTACCATTCTGAACTTTTGAAAATATGTGTAGAGATATCTGAAAGATTCTTTTAGAAACACTTAACATGACTTATTTTACTAAAGGTGGAATTTTTCAACCTTTTACATTTAGCATTGAATTATCATTTCCTTTTTGTACTACTGTATAAACTTCAAAAATATTTTACTATCTGTGTAATATTTCATTACGTGGCTTTCCATTACTTTATTTAACCACTTACTGTTTTCATTTAGATTGTTTCTGGTATATTTTTAAAGATAGCTGGTATATGCAGTTTTTCTTTTTTTACATTCAAGATTGTACACTTAGAATGGTATCTCAGAAATGAAATTATTAAATCAAAGAATCTGGTCATTAGAAATTGCATGAAACATACTGCCAACATGTTTTTCAAAGATTTTTGCTAATTTAAATTCATGTTAGTAGTTTTTGAGAAGCACATGTCTCTATACTCTCAAAAGCAAGGACTATTATATTTATTTATAACATTATATTAAAGAGGAAATTTAGGCCAACGCTTTAAAATAATAAACGCCAGTGAGATATAAGTCAGATCACCCTGAAGAAGTTGCAAAAAGTAGGTTGCCAAGACATGGTTAAATGACTCTTAAATCTCTTACCATAGGGAAAAAAAAAGAAAGTGAAAATGATACATGGAGAGGAGATTATTAGGATTTTGATTTGGGAGGGAGCTGCTAGTTTGCTGTATATTGGACACATTTTCCAAGTGAGGTAGGGCTAGGGTACCTGCTCCTTACTTTGAATTTTGTAAAATAAGTTTTCACAGTATCAATGGGAAACCCAGAATTGTGTCCTGTTCTGTTGGAGGACTTAATGGACTAGAGTCTGCTTCCTTCCTGAGAAATCTTGTTTGGGAAGTCAACTGGGTATCGAAGATGTGGCTCTGCTCTCTGAGTTTGTTGTGGGAACTAGACGGGATGGCATAAGAGAGAATGAGACAAGGTGGTTTTAGGCCAGAGGCTTTGGGCAGGTATACACACTTCATCAGAGACAACTCAGAGGTGAGGCTGTCTTCTTGGGCTGGTAAGTGAAGGAGGCCCGCAGATGCTGAAAGATGTGTACCTGCAGGCCTTAGTTTTGCAGGAGAGAGAACCCTAGCCTGGGTGTAGGTCTTTAAAGCATCGGAAAGGGCTGCCAGAAGAAAGGCCAAGCTTTAAAAAAGATTCAGTCATTTGCTAGCACCAGAGAACCAGCCAAATAAAGAGAGTATTTTGGTTACTTCTTGCATTTTTCCCCTCCTACCAATGTTTTGGGGTCTTCCCTTTTCATCACTGGGCAAAGCAGGAGCTCACTCCACTCAGCAGATTTATGAGATAATGAGAGATAAAAGAAAAGAGGAGTCTTGTAACTTTGTTTTCATTTGTATTTATTTGGTCATTTGTGAAGTTTAAGATTTTGAATTTAATTAAGCAACCATATTTCTCTATTAAAGTATCAATAAGTATAAATATTTTTTTCAGTAGTAGTCTCCTTATTTAATTTTTTAAAAGAAAACATGACTATGGTTTCTCTGATGTGAGTTGGATTATGCAGGAATTCATGCCCATCTGTTCTTGAACATTCTTCATGCAATAGGCAAAACTTCAGGTAAAAATAATTATAAATTTGAATGTTAAATCTTTGTATTCTATAAAATACTTAAATATTATTTCCACACTGACTGTGTGGTTTCTGTATGTATATCAAAGTTACGTTTCATCCCAGTTATAGCAAAAAAAAAAAAAAAAAAGCAGATTGCTATTAGAAGAGTGGGTGGTGGTATAGGAGACAGGCAGTGTGGTGTAACGGAAAATGCCCCAAAATTTAACTACAGAACAGCATCATTCAGTTCGGCCACAATTTGTCTATTACTAATTATGTGACATTGGAAGAGTAACTTAATCTTAGGTTTCAAATATATGAAAACAGAGAGAGTTGTGGTATAGTATAAGACAAGACAGTGTGTGTGAGGCCAATTGGAGTGTTTTGTCTCTTGGCCTCCTACTCCCCTCTTCCCACCACACTCCCCTCTTCACATTTACTCCTGTTTGTAGGGAGGGTGTCTTTGGTAAGTCACAGACAGGTAATTTCTCAGCATGAAAGCATCAAAGATATTCTAAAATAGACAGTGAATATGAGCAAGAGAAAAATCTGTTGATATTTCTTTCTGAAACACCTTAATAGGATCAGCTGGGGAAATCTTTCAGATTTTCAGTCCCCCCAAACTTTATACATTACCAGCAAGAAAAATAAACAGTGATTTCCTAAATGTGAACACTCTCTTTCTGCTCTCCTCCACCTACCACGTGGAAAGCAATGTGGAACTAATAATTATTTCTTCAGCAGTGCAAATTACCTTTGCCTTTTATTCCCATCCTACCTTAAACACAGGGTTCCCTTTCATGTTATAGCCAGAAGGGTTAGCTTGTTAAAAACTTGTCCCACCATTCTCCAAAGTGCCATTCAGGGATCCACTCGTGTGCCTCTCATTAATTACAAAGACCTGTGTCTAAAGGAGTGTGTAAAACCCCAGAGAGTGTAAAGATTCAAAGTGTTATTGAGGCCAAACCATCTTATCTATAGGTGAGCCTTCCGGGTCATGGTAGATTCACCCTGATGAAATAAAATGTAGAATTTTCCAAGTGCCTGGGCCTCCTGTGCAATCACTGAATGCAAAGCTTAGATCACCTCCTCCATACTGAATACAAATTACCCAATAAAACAAATAAAAGCTCTCCAAGGCCATATCATACATCATATAAATTGTTTAGCTTCATTTAAAAAACAAGTATTGTGTGGATAAAGTCGCAAAGTTAAATATCTGCATTTATAAAATTTAGAAGTAATTGTTTAAAATCAAATTGCAAATTAATTCCTTTTCTCCTTGCAAAAGCTACTTCACAAAATTGAAAGTACACCTCAGAAAGCCAAATATGTGTCCATTTTCTGTATGTAATCTTCATGTGTATATAGCTTTTAGTAATGTAGTTATATAGGTATCAGGAAGCTAAAGAAAACATTTCTATTAACTTAGATATTGCAGAACTAAAAGGGATGGCTTATTCAGACCCTTGATTAAAACAATGCTTCCAGGTTTGAGGATTTTTATCCTCTACTGGAGAACTGAAAAAAAAACCCTGTAATTTAGTTATGCAACATTACTCAGTTTAACTGGCACTTTATGTTCTCCATGTTCAAACACAAATGGGGAAAGAACATTCCTCATCCATCGGAGGACACGGACTGTATTTTGTTAGGATAGTCATCTTGTTATGTCCCATTCAGCTCAGCCCCATTAAGTTTTTGGGCCTAGAATTGCTGTCTGCTGCCAGGATTAATATCTCAGTATTTTTCCCCCTTAGTTTATGGTTACTTTTCAAGAATTAAATGATCATTCAGAAAGTTGGCTTCAGTTTATGAGCTGTTAAACCTATGGTAGATATGATACAGCAAAGGGAAAGCAGAAAAGTTATTAGAAGCAACTTTGTAGTTATCTTCTGGTCCCCCCGCTTTTTTTTCTTTAAGCCTGAAGATCCATATTCCTTCCTAAGCCTTCCTCCTCTGTGATTCCAGGTTTTATATCAATATGAATCAGTCTTTCCCAGGTAGTAAAAGGAAGCTTATCCAATAACCATCAACATTTCTTCCTTTAAAATGGTCAGTCAGTCAGTCAGTCAGTCAGTTCAGTCGCTCAGTCGTGTCCGACTCTCCGCGACCCCATGAATCACAGCATGCCAGGCCTCCCTGTCCATCACCAACTCCCGGAGTACACTCAAACCCATGTCCACAGAGTCGGTGATGCCATCCAGCCATCTCATTCTCCGTCGTCCCCTTCTCCTCCCACCCCCAACCTTTCCCAGCATCAGAGTCTTTTCCAGTGAGTCAACCCGTCGCATGAGGTGGCCAAAGTATTGGAGTTTCAGCTTTAGCATCAGTCCCTCCAATGAACATCCAGGATTGATCTCCTTTAGAATGGACTGGTTGGATAATTTTCTCTTTTTCCCACTCCAATCATATTTATTCTCCAAGAAAGGTAAAATACTATATGTCATGGTAATAAATTCTAGATAAATGAACAAATGTAATGAAAAAGTTTTTTTTTTTCATGCATAAGTTTCTCTATATGATTGTTGATATAATGTGTCAGATTGACAGCTCTGGAAGTTAAAATCTGTTGTCTGCAGAATGTATCAGCAATCGGTGGGAACAGAAATCATCATCATCAGTAACCAGTATTTCTTGAACTACACCTGATGTATCAGTTAGTTCAGACATAAAGTTCTTCAATGAGTTAACTCTCCACAAAGTATGGTTGCATTAAATGGAAATTTATGAGTGAATATTTGAATCACCATAGATGCCCAAAATGTGTAATTTGTTTGCTTTCCTGCTGGTCATGTGCTTTGCCAGTTTCTAATTTTTAGTGGACTTAGGAAACTTTTTTTTTTTTCTCAGTTCAGTTCAGTCACTCAGTTGTGTCTGACTCTTTGCGACCACATGGACTGCAGCATGCCAGGCCTCCCTGTCTGTCACCAACTCCCGGAGTTTACTCAAACTCATGTCCATTGAGTCGGTGATGCCATCCGACCATCCCATTCTCTGTCGTCCCCTTCTCCTCCTGCCTTCCATCTTTCCCAGCATCAGGGTCTTTTCAGATGAGTCAGTTCTTCAAATCAGGTGGCCACAGTATTGGAGTTTCATCTTCAACTTCAGTCCTTCCAATGAATATTCAGGACTGATTTCCTTTACGATGGACTGGTTGGATCTCATTGCAGTCCAAGGGAGTCTTCTCCAAAACCACAGTTCAAAAGTATCAATTCTTCGGCGCTCAGCTTTCTTTATAGTCCAACTGTCACATCCATACATGACTACTGGGAAAACTATAGCCTTGACTAGATGGGCCTTTGTTGGCAAAATAATGTCTCTGCTTTTTAATATGCTGTCTAGGCTGGTCATAACTTTTCTTCCAAAGAGTTAGCGTCTTTAAATTTCATGGCTGCAGTCACCATCTGCAGAGATTTTGGAGCCCCCCAAAATAAAGTCTGCCACTGTTTCCACCGTTTCAGGGAACTACATACTCTGATGATACTTGCCTGCTGTGTCATTCAGAAATGCAAATAGATGCTTTAAAAAAAAAATAAGAAAGAAAGAAACAAGACAAACCTACTCTGTTACACCTTCATCCTGAAACAGAATAAGTGTGAAGCACATAAAATTATTTCAAAGGATAAATTTACCATGTTTACTACGTGTAAATAAGTTACATAACTGAAGACTTTTCCCCTTTTCTACATGGTTTACACTTGGTTTCCTTAAAGCCTGTCTCTTTTTCTCTCTCTCTTTTTTAAAATTCAAATTGAGTTAAGGCCTGCAAATTGGGGAAGAGTTTAAGAAAAAAAAAATAGTAAAAAATTAAGCATGTAATTACAAATCCGGTTAAAATCTAAGAACCTCATTATCTATTGCCTTTTTAAAGCTCACCCCTACTTTCCAGCTCATTGATATTTCCAAACCTTCTGTCGTACCCAATTCCCACACCACATTCCTGTCTCAGCACTAGTCTGCTCCTGAGCCAGTTGGCCTTCCTCTTTTTTTTTTTTTTGGTACCACTCTAACATATTCATATATTCCACTGTAGGGAAATCGGTTGTTTGCATATGTTTCTCCCGTTAGACTGATAGTTTATTGAAGGAAGGGTCTCAGTTGGTAGCATCTTTGTAAACTCATCCTTGTCGCCTCATTCAGGACCTGGCACACTCTGGACCCTCAGTCAATATGCATAGAGTAAATATATGTCTTATGACAACATCTGTTCCTTCTAGTCATTACTGCCACTCATATTTCATCCTGTGCTTACTTGCTGGACAAACTCTAAAACTTTGGATTGTTTTGAGGAATATCTTAGTTTTCTCTGAACTGATATTTTCAGGTCTTGGGTGCACTGGGCCTAAATCCCTTAAATAAGCAAATAGTTTTCAGGGAAGCAGGCGACCATCCAGCCCTCACTGGCAGGATCTAAACTTCCCTAATGAGGACTGGATGCTATTCTGAGCCAAGAACCCTGTCTGTCTGTTTCTGTTTAGCAGCAAAGTCCTTAATCTTCATCGTTCTCAAACCCCCATTTGTTTTCCAATTTTTCTCACATTCTTGACATAAGCCAAATAAAGTAGTTCCATTTCCATTTTAATATCATATTTTTACAGGAGCTTCATGAATATCAGATTTTTCTGCATCTTTCCCACTAGCTAAACCATTCTTTCTGCCTTCAATCTGTAGAGAAAAATCTTTTTGACTTTTGATTCTGATTAAGAGTAGCCTTCTCTGTCACAGAGAACTGATAGTTTGGGTCAGTAGAAGGATGAGTACACAAATAACCATACTGCTGTTCTGATAAGTGCAGGATGTGAAATACGTCCAAGGACCAAGGAATATAGAGGAGAGAGATAATCTCTGCTTGGAGGTGACTGACTCTAGAGTGTATCAGACAAACCACAGGGCCAAGGGCATTTCAGAAATCTGCAGCACATGAAAAGGCCTAGAGGCAGGACAGAGCATGGCATGGGGGACTGCTGGAACTTCTGTGTCTCTGAAGCATATAGTATAACTTTGGAAGCTGTGGGAGATATGGTTACAACATTGAAAGGGGTTCAAAATGAGGGAGATGTTACAATTAGATGCCCATTTTAGAAAGTTAATCCCAGCATCAAGGTAAAACCTAAATTAAAAGCGATGAGAATCATCAGTAAATCCAAGTGTTCTAAAGTGAACATTAAGGCATTTAAAGATAGAATAATAGAATCACAGGGTTAAGAGGCTAACCATTATTCTGGAAATGACCTGGAAAAAGTGAATTATTTTAAAGGGTTACTTATTAGCAGAGACATTACTTTGCCAACCAAGGTCCGTCTAGTCAAGGCTATGGTTTTTCCCGTGGTCATGTATGGATGAGAGAGTTGGACTGAAGAAAGCTGAGTGCCGAAGAATTGATGCTTTTGAACTGTGGTGTTGGAGAAGACTCTTGAGAGTCCCTTGGACTGCAAGGAGATCCAACCAGTCCATTCTCAAGGAGATCAATCCTGGGTGTTCATTGGAAGGACTGATGCTAAAGCTGAAACTGCAATACTTGGCCACCTCATGCGAAGAGTTGACTCACTGGAAAAGACTCTGATGCTTGGAGGGATTGGGGGCGGGAGGAGACGGGGACGACAGAGAATGAGATGGCTGGATGGCATCACCGACTTGATGGACATGAGTTTGTATGAACTCCAGGAGTTGGTGATGGACAGGGAGGCCTGGCATGCTGTGATTCATGGGGTCGCAGAGAGTTGGACACGACTGAGCGACTGAACTGAACTGAACTGAACTGATTGTTGAGGATGGGTAAGAACTCTGAGGAATAACTGTGCATAGTAATGGAGATGTTGGAAATTTGAATATTGAGCACTGAGTTATATGTATATAATTGAGAATCCTCTGGTTGTATGTGTATAATAAAAGGCTTGCAGAATTGGATAATATACATGAGCATCTGTGACATGCTCTGAGCTGTGCTACATGTTGATACACATGAAGAGTTGAGAAGAAAAGCTCCCTAATTTCCAGGGGTTGGGGTCTTAATATAAAACTAAAACAAGTTTCAAGTAAGTTCTGAATTTGAGGTTTAATTTTGTGGGACTTCAGAAATAAGTTGGATCAATGTTTTCATACCAAATGTATAGAGTTGGGAGGAAGTGAGTGTATAGCATTTAAATTCAGGGGATCATAGGAGTGAAAGTAGAGAGAAAGGATGGAGCTTAATTCACTTGTAGAATTGGAGACTGGCTGGAACATAATTAGTTGAGAATCAGCTGAATGTGTTAACGAATAATAAGGAAAACTTTGCATAAATGCAGTGGAAACAGATTACAGAGACAAATGTCCTCAGCACTCAAACAAAGAAATTAAATGGTGGAGTTGCACATTGGGAAGCCCTAAAGCTTTTGCCCGTCATGGCGCAGGGGAGTGGCATAATGAAGGTGTTGCAGGAACAGTGGTCTGGGAGAGATGTGCACAATGGAGTCACGGCAGACCCAGGGAAGCTTCCAGAAAGAGTTCTACTGCTGCTGAGTCACTTAAGTCATTTCTAACCCTTTGCAACCCCATGGACTGTAAACCACCTGTCCATGAGCTTCTCCAGACAAGAATACTGGAGTGGGTTGCCATTTCCTTCTCCAGGGGATCTTCCAGAAAGCGTTACCAATCACCCAATCATCTTGGCAACATGAGACCTCTGTGTGCTTCCTTCTGTGCTCTTCTCGGGAGCATTGCACGTACTTTCTGCATAATATAATACAAAAAGGAAAAGGAAGAAAACCTCTTGATAGAGAAACCTCCTTATAGTGGAGGATGTAAACCTCTTTTATTTGTTTGTTTTGTTTTGTCTCCTGGAAATTTGGCTAAATCTGCATATAGACATAGTAAATCCTGCTATCCTTCTGTTCTAACCCATACTGTAACTACAAACAACTGAGCCTGACTTCAACATTAGAAAAGTCAGGCCTGCCGATTAGTTCTACCTTTGTAATACTTGGCTTTCATATAACAGTTTTTCAAGCTTCATTTAGTTGGTACTAAAGAGCCCACTGTTACTATAATACATATGGAAAAATGATTCTAGTCAGGCACTCTAAGTCCCTTGAGTAAATATGTATAGTGGAAAGAAGAAACACATTAGGTCTGGTACTAGTTTGAGACCTGGCAAACAAAAGACTCTGAACTTCTAGTTTTAAAAAATGAATTGAATTCTGGAGATGCAAACCTTGTGGCGGCATCGCCATAACTGGCTGCTGTTGGCGAGCCGACACGCAGTTCCGATAACACTGTGTTCATGTGGACCAGGTCTGTGCGTTAGGAAGGAAAAAGAAGGAGCAAGTCAAGGAGGCAATTACTGTCAATTACACCCCAAAGGCCGTATGTGGAAAACATTAATAAATCATTGTAAAGAGCTGGGAAACTGCCATTTAAGTGGAAAACTTTTATATCAGAAGCACCAAACCAGAAGCAGGTGGTCTGAATCTGGCTTGGGTGTGTGTTTTGTTTGGCCTTGGCATTTTAAAGCCAACATAAATGTGTCTGCTTTGCATACGGCCTATGTTCTCTGCTTCTCCACTTTCCCATCACTCTCCACTGTCTTATACTCATCACCCTCAATTTTTTTATACACCTGATGTTATTCAAGTTTGTGACACTTGGAATAATTTTTGTTTGTTTTTTTTCCTTATAGCAGTATTGTAATAGAAATACTCTGGTGGCAAAAGACTTGAGATGAAATTTAAATTAAATGATTTGTCAACTGTGCAAGGCACTTCTGTAAATGTCATTGTTCTCATCTTTAAAAGAAGAGGCTAAAAATCACACTATCTGCTATGCTTATCCCATAGGCTAACCCAGACTAAATGTGAAATTACAAGTAAAAACATTCAGAAAACAAAGATCATGGCATCTGGTCCCATCACTTCATGGGAAATAGATGGAAAAACAGTGGAAACAGTGTCAGACTTTATATTTTGGGGGCTCCAAAATCACTGCAGATGCTGATTGCAGCCAGGAAATTAAAAGACACTTACTCCTTGGAAGGAAAGTTATGACCAACCTTGATAATATATTAAAAAGCAGACATTACTTTGCCAACAAAGGTCCGTCTAGTCAAGGGTATGGTTTTTCCCGTGGTCATGTATGGATGTGAGAGTTGGACTGTGAAGAAAGATGATCACCGAAGAATTGATGCTTTTGAACTGTGGTGCTGGAGAAGACTCTTGAGAGTCCCTCGTACTGCAAGGAGATCCAAGCAGTCCATTCTAAAGGAGATCAATCCTGGATGTTCATTGGAAGGACTGATGCTAAAGCTGAAACTGCAATACTTTGACCACCTCATGCGACGAGTTGACTCACTGGAAAAGACTCTGATGCTGGGAAAGGTTGGGGGTGGGAGGAGAAGGGGACGACGGAGAATGAGATGGCTGGATGGCATCACCGAATCTGTGGACATGAGTTTGAGTGAACTCCAGGAGTTGGTGATGGACAGGGAGGCCTGGCGTGCTGTGATTCATGGGGTCTTGGAGAGTCGGACACGACTGAGCGACTGAACTGAACTGAGTACAGTAGGAGGATACTTTTCACCCTCAGTGTGGTATAGTTAGCTATTATTCTGTTCAAAATGAAGAACTATGCTTCTTGAATCTTCTAATTCACATACATTTCACAATGATTATAACTAACTTTGGGAATCATTACTCTGACCCTTTCAAGTTTCTGCTCTGTGTATACCATTAGATCTCAAACTTGACTACACAATGGAGTAAATGGTGATTTATAAATACTTATGACTGAGTCACTTCCCCAACAATTCTGACCTAAATGATCTGGGAGTGATCTGGGCTCTGGAGTTGAGGCTATTTTTTTTTTTTTTTTAAGGAGTGTAAAAAGCAAAACAAAATAGCCTCAACTCCAGAGCCCAGTTCAGTTCAGTTGCTCAGTCGTGTCCGACTCTCCGCGACCCCATGAATCACAGCACGCCAGGCCTCCCTGTCCATCACCAACTCCCGGAGTTCGCTCAAAGTCATGTCCACAGAGTCGGTGATGCCATCCCGCTTAGATGATAATAATGAGCATTCAAAGCTTGAGAACCATGACTTAGACTGACTCAGTAAAACATCACTTGGAAAAAGACAACATCACTGAATTATAAAATTTTTCCAAAACAGACTTTATCATGTTCAGACTATTTTGTAGTAAAACAAATTGTTAGTTATTCCATCTTTCAATTCAGTGCTTCTCAAAGTGTGGGCAGTATTAGTACCACCTGATATGATAAATTAACTAAAGGTCCCCCAAAGATGTCCTAATCCCCAGAACTGGTAAATGTTATTTTACATGGTTTTGAAGATGTAATTAAGTGACACTTTCAGATGAGGACAATAGCCTGGATCATCTGGGTAAGTCCAATGTAATCAAAGGAGTCCCTTCTAAGAGAAGGCAGACAAGTTCAAGTCAGAGAAAGCATGTAAGGACTGAAGTGAGAGTCTGAGAGAAGTGAAGAGGTCACTGCTAGAAGTGTTGCTGGCTTTGAAGATGGAGAAAGGGGCTATAAGGCAAGGGATATAGGAGGCTTTTAGGAGCTGAAAAAGGTAAGGAAATGGATCCACTCCCTCAAGCAAATTTGTCCACACAGATTTTAGGCCTTTAAGACCCAATTTCAAATTTCTGACCTCCCAAACAGGAAGATAAAATCAGTGTTGCTTTTAGCCACTAAGTTTGTGGTGATTTTTAAATAGAAGCAATAGGAAACTGATAACCTGGGAATTCATTAAAAATATGAATTATCAAAGCCTCTCCTGGACCTACCATATCAGGATGACTAGAAGATGCATTCAGTAATTCAGGCTTTCATGAACCAAGTGATTCTGATGCACAGTAAAATTTGAAAATTGTTGCTTTAGATTATGGTGTTTAATTAAGTTTCTTTTCTTTCTAAAATGTGTGGTTTGAACAGCTTTGGAGTGGAAGAGGATGTACAAACACTCAATCTGTCTGATCATAGAAAGTCTTATATCAGGAAATATATTAAAAATAATCCGAAGGCATTTAAGGTGAAGATAGTTTGGGGAAGACTCAGTGTCTGCCATGATTGCTGGTCTTGTAAAAATGTGTGTTTTAAGAGAGTTCTGATCTTTAGTACAGAAATTACAGACTTCAACTGAACACATCCTTATTTGGTGAGCACACAATTGATAATATCAGTCGGCATCCCTTCTTGTTATAGGAGGCTTTGAGGAAGAGGCAAAGTCAACCTAGGAATCCCAAATCCTCTCTTCTTTTCAGTTTCAGAGCTATTCTCACAAGAAGTTTAATTTGAACCTGAAGTGAAACAGCTAGCATATATTCACATGCTTTAAATGTTCATGCACCGTCAGAGAAAGTGAAGGAGAGGGGAAGAATTTACATTTTAACAAAATGTTTGTAATTTCAAAATACCTTGATTGACTACCGCCCAGTGAGTGAAAACCATATGTAATTGGTAAACGTGGAAATACTCTGCTGCTTTGATTCTCATAATGAAAACTTCAAGCAGTCCCACATCTGTTCCCTTAGGTCTATCTAATCCCATTGTGTCTGTTTAAACTGTTGGCAAGTATGCACATAGTTTTGAAGCCTAGGCTCCACTCTGTGGGGAGCAGCATAGAGATTACTGATTTATATCCCTAAGGTTTCTGATGTATTGAAAGCCAAAAATTTCCACTTTGACATTGAATGGTGACTAGTTTAGCTACTATAATATTACCAATCTGGCAGCTCTTGAAGCTGTCTGTATGTGAACTTTTCATTTGACCCAACTGGGTACTCTACATTTGTCACTTGAACCTAAGAACAATCTTCTAAAAACATTGAAGTCACTTCTTCTGTTATTTATAGCATGGCCGGTAATTTCTTCGTCAAACTACTTAACTGTATTTTATCATACTTTAAAAAATATGGTATGAGAATCTAAAGTTCAGGGAAGTATAACAGTCGGTTGAAAAATACTCACCAGACAAGTAATCATACAGTCTTGTGTCACCTGACATGTAGTGAACAAGCTGATGAATGAGCCAGGATTTAAATGGTAATTATCATTCATCATTATAATAGACTTATTAATTCATAAATTCTTGGTAAGCCAATTTTCTATAAAAAGGTTAATAATAAAAGTGGGAAAGAAAAAAAATAGCCTCAATGTGATAAAAAATGTAAGAGCTAAAATATCTTTACTGCCACATATCCCTCCTAATTATCCAGTAGTTTTATATTAAAATGTTTCTTAATACAAGACTGTGTTTTCTCAGTATTTTGAAAGAAAAAAATACAATTTCATTACTCATTCCCTTATAGCCCCTATAAGAACCAACATAAATATAATAATGAAGCTGAGATAATATTTGAATACTCTAAATTAATTCCAAGTAAACTATGATGGTTTTAAACGGTGATTCTTATTATTAGTAAATGCCAAAGTATCACATTTCAAGTTGTTTACCGGACTAAATCTTACATTCTACATAACAGCAGTATACATATATCTGCTTCAGATGTGTGTGTATAAAAATGACAAATTGAGCCAAACATAAGATGATTAAGTCTTCTTTAGTTTTTAAATACCAATCAGCCATCTTGAAATCAATCAGCTGGTAAAGAAACACTTTATCAATAATTGTACTCTCTATCCCTTAATAGAGCCTCAAAAGGAAAAGGAACAACTTCAGAAAAAAAAAAAAAAGGTCAGCTTAAAAGTTTAATTCTAATAGGCCGAAGATAAAATGTTTTGAAATTATTTCTTGAAACTCTTTAAACAGTCATTTTAAATTGTTAGTATTGATCATATTCAGGGAAATAAGACTTTTATTCTATTTGCATAACTTTTGTTCTCAGTTTGGAACATGAACAACCAAATGCCATGAATGATGATTTTTATTATAATCTTGTTTTCCCGGAGAGAGATGGCATAAAAATGGGGTATCAACCATGTCAAATTGAAGTAATTAGGAATAAGATAAATCAAAATCCTTAAGTCAACCAGAGAGTCAGATCCTTCAGTCAACTAGAGAGTCAGAATATGATATTCTACTGGACAAATTTGTATCCAATTTGTTTGGGAAGTTCTTGATCATCAAAATAGAGCATTTCCCTTTAGGTTGGCAACACAATTTGAGGAAGAAAGATCACATTGTTTACTGTAAAACTGATAGCATAAAGACTGTATGAGGTCACATGTATAGGTACAGATATGTAAACTATAATGGGATTTTAGATAACAGAATGATTGTTCTATGAATTTAAAATTTTCCTTTATATTCAATAAAAGTTACTAATATAGTACAGATCCAAATCTCTAGGCCATAGGCAGATAACCTGCTGCTAACATTAGTGATTGGAATTTTGTTTAAACAATAGCTGTATAATTAGGACCACATTGCCTGACATATGTTTGGCACATACAGCTTCCAAGGTTTCATACACCTTGGAAAGAAAGAAGGAAACATCTAACAAAAGTTCATAATAGCCAAAAACAACATGGAACAATGAGACTGTCCTTGCTCCCTGCCTTCTTCTCTTCTGTTCTTTCATCTGTTTTTATTTGTTTGTTTGATATTGGAGAATATGTGTGTTAGGTAAGCTCTCTGATGTCTTGCCTTGAGGCTTCTTTTATGTTTCTGAAACTGAATAATGGAATGGCATGTCAGACTGTAGTGGAGAATTTTCCTTTGTAATCAGAGTTCTGACTAGATAGGTTATACCATTGTAGTAGTATCATGTCAGAAAAATTAAACAGATCATCCATATCTTTCCTGACTCTTCCATTCTTCTCCCTTAGTGGGCAAGAGTAGAATTTCCTGAAGGAGGATGCTCTCTGTCAGACAGAAAATCCAAAGTCCAACCAAAATAAATGAATAAATAGATTAGTTAATTAATTAAAAATAAAATAAGTCAAAGGCTCAACATTACTACTTTATCACAGACTGCCATCCAGTCTTCAAAATCAGGCTGTGCCTCAGGAATCTCAAACCCCTTTTAGGTGGTTTCTGCAAGAGTTTCTTCAATAACACTCAGCCTAACTTTTAAGTGTTATGCGGCTGTTTAGAGACTGAAAAGCCATCAACCTATAAACATTTGTGTTATTGCTGAGACTCTGGAGGACTAAGCTGTGTTTGATAATAAACTCAAGTTGTATGGGAACTGGAACATTATAGGCAGAGCAGAGCAGTGTAATATATAAGTCAATATATTTGAATCAACACATATATGAATATTAACAACATAGCTTCCCTAGTGAGTGTTACCTTGTTCCTATAAACATTCTGTAGACCTCTGGAATCATTCTGATGTAGAAAGTACATAGATGTGATGTACAAAGATTGTGCTGGTGTTTGGACTGTTTCAGTTCAGTTCAGTTCAGTTCAGTCGCTCAGTCGTGTCCGACTCTCCGCGACCCCATGAATCACAGCACGCCAGGCCTCCCTGTCCATCACCAACTCCCGGAGTACACTCAAACTCATGTCCACAGAGTCGGTGATGCCATCCAGCCATCTCATTCTCGGTCGTCCCCTTCTCCTCCTGCCCCCAACCTTTCCCGGCATCAGAGTCTTTTCCAGTGAGTCAACTCGTCGCATGAGGTGGCCAAAGTATTGCAGTTTCAGCCTTAGCATCAGTCCCTCCAATGAACATCCAGGATTGATCTCCTTTAGAATGGACTGCTTGGATCTCCTTGCAGTCCAAGGGACTGTTTATCTATTATTTATTCTCATCACATTTTCCACGTACATTTTTGTAGACATAAATGTAAAGTTCATATATTCTCAAAATTGTCAAAATTTATATATTTTTTCTTCAGCTTCCAATTTCAGGTGTTTTCAGTTTTTTAAAAAGGGACTTTGCTATTTGTTTGCTCAACTCAGACCCTGAGAAAGATCTGAAAGTTCTGAGTGCTGGGTGTGTGTGTCTATGTGTGTAGAGTAACAGAAGTGCTGACCAAGAGAGGGAAATGCATTTGCACTGCAAGCTCAATTCCTAGGATTCTGCCTTCCATCTAGAGACTGAAGCAATCAATCATGACTGACATGATGAGAGGCAGAGTGAAGATGGCAAGACATGATCACCTACAGAAACTGTTATATTTATCCCATCTGTAACTCATTCATTGTTGCTCCAGTTTTCCTAACATTCTCCCACTCACCTCTAAGAAATTGGCAGAAGATTTGGATGGGTTTATTTTTATGACCTCGTGGTTTCATTCTATTCAATATTTTGGGGGAAATACCAACTCTCATGCTGACTTCTTTCATTAAATATATATTTTAAAAATATACATAGTCTGAAAACTGAGAATTATATATTTATCTAACTAGTTGATTTAGTGCATAAGATACCTAATCTCCTAGCATTTAACAGCCAGGCACTCCATCAGGTTCCTTGGAAAAGAGAGATTGCTTATCATGGTAACAATGAAACACTGTTTATAAGATAGATTTCCTCTCATCTGCCAGCAAAGCACATGAAATCCCAAACTAAACTGTTGGGACACTTTTCCAAGTTCCCTTACTCTTAGTCACTGCTTTCTGGGCTGACTTTTGGGGTCCTTAAGAAAGAGTAGAACCTGAATGCTCACTCGCCAACCTAGTTTTGATTATTTTCCTGCAGGAAATCAAATTGATAATGAATTCTTCCACTACCGAAGGAATTTCAGAGTCCTGGAAGAAAGTGGAGTCTCAAGATAGCAAGAAGTGGACAAACATCCCCCAGTTTTTGTTTTTTGCTCACAACGATCTCCCTTTGCCTTGATACTTATTTAGGTAGTATGTGTTATGGAATATTGAAGCATTTATTTGAAATTTACAGCACTGCCTTTATGCCTAACAGTATTTTATATATACTTTATGTTTTGGCAAACAGTATTTAAGCATTTCCCTGTAAAAGGCCATTTCTTTTTTTTTTTCTCTTTATGCCTTCACAGCATATAACATTTCTATTTTTCTTTCTCTGTAAGACATACAAACTTACACACACATGCACATTCATGCATGGCATACTCATTGAAGCAGATTTGGCACATAAAAAACTGGTATACTAAAGAACACAGTATGTACAATTAAATGCATATTACATGTGAATTATCTTATAATGCACAATTCTGACATTTAAAATTTTACATTAAAAACTCCTGGTTAAAATAGTGGCTCCTTGCAGGCAAGAATTATTTGCATATTCACCATCATATTCCCAATTATTGGAACATAGTAGGAATGCATTTTTGTTGAATAAATTAGAAATATGCCTTTAACCCTAAAACTTCAGCAAACAAGAAAGAATTTATAATTAGATTTGTGATCAGTCATTCATGAAGAGTAAATAATGTTGATTCAAAGGAAATACAAGTTCTCATGTGGTTTCCTGACAGTTTTTCAACCTTGACAATTTTTAAACAGACATTTGGTTTAAAGTCGAGAAACCAGAATTCAGTGCAGCATTTCCTTTTGCAGGGAAATGGTATTCTTGTAGATCTGATATGAGCTGGCTCACAGGTACATCTATATCTGGTGTACAGATACTGAAATATTTCCATGCTGGCTGATAACTGCTCAGCCCTCAAGTACATTCTGTAGCCACATGTGTTTCATTCTCCTTAAGAATTCCCTAGACCTTCCTGCAATCCCACAGAGAAAGGATTAGTGCCCTACATTAGCAGGGGACCTCCTGCACTGTGGTCAGAAATCATTCAGATTGACCAGTGCCTCTGATGTACAGCTTGCTAAGTATTTTGAATATCATTTTTGTCTTCCTGTTAGAGTTCTGATAGGAAGCCAGTCCTTGCCCTTCTCTCAAATGTTTCATAAGAAGAGGGAAAAGCTGTCCTACCCACTGTGCAGAAGGTCATTCAAAGGTTCATAGAAAATGAAGGAAAGAATATGTATAACTTTAGTAGAGATCAGCAGCATAGAACAAAGAGCAATGAGATGGGTAGCACTTCTGAAAGAAACATGCAGATTTAGAGTAGAAGTCAGAATGGAAAAGAGCAATGTCTTGTCCTGGGCTCCATTGGCTAGGCACAAGGCGAGTGGAGAACAGAACAGACTGAATAATCATGGGAAGAAACTGAAGGAGGGCGGCCAGAGACTGTGGGCACCGGGCAGACTAATGATGGCATGGTGCACTCATGTGTCAGTCAAAGACATAGACCTGAAATCTATCAACCCAATGGCTAAGTGGGGTAGTAGAAATCCAGGCAATAGCACAAAGTAAGGCAGTCCAGGTAACCCTATTGACCAAATAAGAAATGAAGTTGATACTGGAACCCGAGAAATGAAGGAAGCTGGGGAAAAAAGGTTCTTGTGGCTTGTTTTGTATGCGTTTCGTGACACATTAAGCTAGCCAGACTTAGTGAAGCGCATCATAGATTTCAACTTTTAAAGTTATTATGTGAGCCAATCACTTGAAATGACTCCCCTTCTTAAAACCTATTTTTCCTTTGATTTCTTCCATCTATGATCTTTTGACTCCATAACTTTGTTTCTCATTTTCACATATACTCCCTTCAGGTTTGTTTTTGTTTATTCCTTCCAATGCATGGATCTGGGCTTTACCAAGCTATAGTATATGCTCTTATCAAATATATGCTCTGGTTATCTCCAGCCCCCTCTGTCACATGTACACTAGCAGTACTCTTTGCCCTACAGTTCTGGTAAGTTTCAAGTGGAGAGACCCCAGTAACCTCAGTCTTAGCAACCAGTCTTTACCTTGGCCTCAAAACCAGCAACCCAGCTGAGCACTGGCCCTCCCCTTGGATAAAGATGTAGGAATTTTTATATGAACCTATAATGCAGCAGAAGAGGACACAGAATTAGTCCAAGTGTAAAACTTAAGTAAAAGATAAACTGAGAGAAAAGCCCAAATTTTATGGTCTAGACCAAATTAGAAAGCATGCAACCAGTGCTGCCATTCAGAAGACCCCATTATCTGGTAGTGGAATTATGAGTAATAAGATAACTTGTATCATGTGTACTGGTAATGCTGTGGGTTCTGGTCAGCCTCTACAAGGTCAGCTGGGCCTGCAACTGGTGGCCCCCATCTGCTGCATGCTGAAGAATGCAGAATCAGCTGACTGGTCAGGAGAAGGAACCACACACACACATACAAAAGCATCATGCATGAAGGGCGGAGATAGTGTAGCGGAAGGAAGAGTGACATGTAAAGCAAGAAGGAGAATTCTTCAATAAATACTGACCACTAGACATAATGAGAGAGTCAGTAACCTTCTTTCTATACACATAAGAACAAGAAAGCCATTGCGAATGCAGGACTAAAATACAGGCTTAGTGGTTCCCGGCAAGAGAATTACTACCAACTCCTTACTGAGGAAGAACTGGTAATAAATACTAAACTCATACACCTGTAGTATAAGTTTAACTCATAATTCATACCTAACTTAATCTAGTTAATATTTTATAAGTTTTTTCACACAATGATCAAATTATTAAAGAACTTTCTGGATTTAAATGCCCAATTAAAACTCCACATCCAGGTGCTGAGAGAAGCTTCCAGTTATTTTATCAGTAGACCAATGCCTTTAAAAATCTGACTTACTTGTTAATTGAGCTTTTTACATTTATTCCTTCTTGAGGGGAGAAAACAGTGGAGACAGTGAGGAGAGGACTGACTGCATGACTGGTATTCCAGAATGTTTTAATAACAAATAAAAGTATGTGGAGGTCAATTTTTAGAAATGGTGATTAACAGTTAATTCCCAATTTGACACGTGAACACCAAGAATAGGTTTTCATAGATCTACTCATAAGAATTTTTTAATTTTATTTTTTGGATAGCAAGGAATGTTTTTAGTAGCAATATTATATATTTATGAAACAAATGTGGATTCAATTAATAAGCTATATTCATACTCAGTGTGTCAAATTCCTATTTTTAAACAGTTGGGTTCACTGAGCAAGCTAATTTAATGCCTTACTAAAAAGAAAGAAAGAATGGTCATTCTCTCTAGTCAAAGATACATGTGGATAGAATTTAAGCAAGTAAGTCTTTTCTCTGTGGAATACAAAAATAAAACAGAATATATTTTAAACATATACACACAATGGAAGAAATCAAACTAAATGTGTGTGTTTAACCTCTTCAACTTTCTGAATATTGGATGTGGTGAGATTGGGTATAATAATCAAGTAGCTAAGTTGAAAGTTTTATCTTTATATATGTATATATTTTTTAACCCTTCTCTGTTCAGAATCTAAATGGAAGCAGATGATTTCTTCAAAGGTGTTTAGCCATTTTTCTTTGAAAAATTTTGTCAGTTTCACAAAGATTAATAAAATAGTGATTATGCCAATAATTAATCATTTAAAAATGAGGTTGGAAAAATTAAACCATTTTTGCTACTGAATGTTCAGTTATATCTGCTTCTTACTCTTTTCTCACATATGATCATCATTTGGAATAATAATAACCATACACCCCAAGAAATGAGGGCAAAGAAGAGTACATTATCATATTTTCTACTGAATATTTAATACATTTAGTTTTTGTACAAGAATATAGCTTGAAGTTTATTCTAAGAACAGAGTAGGAGAGATACTATAATTATCATCCTTTACACAAAATAGCCAAGGGAAATTAAATTTTATTCATGTTACCTTGATTCTTGAGATTTTTGAGAGCATGTTGTAGGAATTTGTACAATCTTATTATTGTATTTTTATCCCTACCCGGTAGGGTGGAAACAATGGACATATCATAGGCTCTACATAACTTTCAAATCTCACCTAGCACCTGAGCCTAATAATCACCAGTGGTGCTCAGAAATCGTTTTAGGCAAAATTAAGTAGACAGCTTTGGCCTTTCTGCCTCCCATGCCTATCCTTTTAGCATTTTTTCTTTCTTTTCTTTTCATTTCTTCAGAACCCACTGTTCATAAATGGTTCCATCCTGAAGTCAGCTAAACATTAGAAATTTAATAGGCTATCTCTTTCAAAAATTAATTGCATTCACACTTGTTTTGATGGGAAAAAAACTTATTTTGTGGGATAAATTATGAAAATTCAGTCACTCTGTATCATAGAAAGGGAAGAAAGGGAATATTCATGGTAAAGGGATCTCCTTAGCATCACTGTAAAGCAAAAAAAAAATTAAAACCTCTTTTTTCATCCTTAAAACATTGCTTAAGGGGGTGTCTGTGGGAGGAAGAAGGAGGAGAGGGGGAGAAAGACTATATTTTCCTAGCAATAAAAATAACCAAAATCCTGTAAAAACACTCATAAATCTCTAAAAGGATTTGTTATATATGCTATAATTTTGAGTGTTGCATGAATGAAACGATCATACCCAGATTAGCAAGAAATCACAACTAATTTGTAAGGGCTGACAATAAGGACTAGGCCATGGCCTTCAAGCCAGTGAGTAATCAGAATAGTTGACAGTTGTTCTTCAAGACTCAAATTTCAGATGGGGGTATGAAACTTGGACAAACAATTGTTAGCAAACTATGGTCCTATGAAAATCAATTTATAATTACTGAAATTTTAGGACATGACTAGTTACCAGAATATGCTTTTTGTGTTGTATAACTTTCATTAGAAAAAAATTCTGTAAAAAGATATCTGAAGCTATAACTGCCTGATTAATTTTTGCCACAAGATATATCAATCACTAAATACCAAACATTTTCCTCAGAGCTACTGGAGACATTAAATCAATATGTAAAATGCCAACAAGACATTGCAGAATACATTCCTTGCACTGTCAAAGAGCACTATCCAGAATATTCACACTGTAGAATGTTACTGTCTACCAAGAATGCCACCATCCTAGCAATCAATGAGTCACCATCTATTAAAATTAAGAACTTGCTTAAATCTGGAAGTTTTTGCAGTCATGACAAGGAAGTTACCAGACTAGAAAAATGCAGAGAATCTAAGGCATTCACAAAGTTGTCTCATTAATTGTCCGGTGGTCTACGTCATTAAATAAGTGTTGGAGGTTGGGGAGGAAAATAAGCAAAGAGGAGATATCAAATAACCAAGGCCAGTCCTTCAGAAATCCCCAAGTAAGCTAGATTTTTTTTTCTCATGTCTCATTGCCACTGTCCTGACACCCTCCTCACTGTGATACCCTTCTTCCTGATTTTCTAGAATTAAAAACTGTATTTTGTCCCACAGTTTTCTCTACCCTTTGCTCTTGAATTAAAGCTAACTTCTTTCCTATCCTATATTCTATAAAACTATACTTTAGAAGATAGTTTCTTTCATCGACTTTAGTATTTTTAAATATCTCCTACCAAATGATACTATAGGTGATGGTGATAGAAAGACAAAGGTGAAAATAGTTCCTTTCATCAAGGAGTTTCCCACCTAGAAGAAAATACTCCTGCAAAAGGGCCAAAAATATATAATTTGTAAGGCCTGTGCAGGTTTTCATTTTAGTAGAGTGTTCCTATGTAGAACTAATAACCTTAAAAAGGTTTTAATGGAAAGAATTTTAGATTCTGCCTGGGGAGTGAGGAGGTAGTTAAGATGTGGATAAGAAGATTAAAAAGAACTTTAAGTAATAGTTACGTTGCATGTTGGTTCATTAAGCATTATTTTCATGAAAAAGCAACACCATTACTAAGTAAATATAATACCTTTAAATGTTAAAATTATTTGATGAGTGTGGAATAGTAGTGTATGTTTATCCTGCAAGTCCTGCAGTGGTAAAGTAAACATTTTGTTGAGAATTGAGTCTCAGCTGTAAAGTGAGGTCATTCCCATTGTAAGTTACTTCTGTAAGGATCAAGTGAAGGAACATCCGAAGGTAGAGGAGTGCTTCTTACACAGGTGACTTTGCCCTCCAAGGGGCTTTGACAGTGTCTGGAGGCATTTTTGGTTGTCAAAACTGGGAGAGGTGCTAATGACATCCAGTGCATAGAGTCCAGGGTTTGCTTCAAAACCTTCTGCAGTGCACAGACAGTCCCCCACAACTGAGGACTATCCAGCCCCAAATATCAATAGCTAAGGTTGAGAAACCCTCATATAGATGGTGTTGTTGCATCTCTTTGCCTGATGTTATCGTCTCTTTTCCATTGTGTAATATTTTCTTCCTGCAACCACTGTGGGCTAGGGGCAAGCTCACCATGATAGGATTAAAGATGTGATATTGACACAACTTTATCTAAAAGTATTCAATGCCTTCTTCAAATTGACTGAACATTAAAATAAAATATCTGGGATACTTCTTTAAATACATATTGCCGAGTCTACGTCTAGGAATTCTTAGTCGATTTAGGAGTCAAGAATCTTGGTTTTTCAAGTGATTGTGGTATGAACAATTGGAAGGGTATACAAAAGGAAACGCTGATCTGTTGGCTAAAACCCAGGTTCTTTAACTTTCAAACTAGCCTCCAGTATGATCCAATCCATATTCTGATACATAAATTGTCCTTTTCCTCTAATAATCTCTGTTCCAACAGTATTGATCTATTTGACATTCACAAAAACCTTGTACTGTTTCATGAATTCCCCACCATTCATATTTCTCTTCTACCTGGATCCCCTTTCCTTCTTAGTCCTACTGGTGCTAGGAAATGTTGAGTGGCTATTCAAAGAAAAATTCTCTGATTTGTAGTATTTGCCAATTTCTGTGGTATAAATACTCCCACAATGGCAGATTTCAAGCTACCAATGTGGCATTTTTGGAAACTGAACTGGAAAGAAACACATACAGTAAGCTCTTGAGAACTGGTGTGAGCTAACTCTGGCAGGGTGTTGCAAATAATCATTATCTCTTATCCTTCCTTGAAGTCCTTCACAATAACGTGACTGTTGCATGTTTAATATTATAATTACTCCATTCCTTCACTCGTATTTTTCAAAGTGCACATTACTAACTAGACTGTGAATTCTTTGAGATGAAGTTCTGTTTTGATAAAGATTGTGTTAGAGTACATTTTAGCTCAAAAGTTTCTGTGTTTTTTGTTTGGGGGGTATGTTTTCCTTTGTATACCAACTTATTAAATAAAGTGTTAAAATCTGTTAAGTATTTTAAAAGTTTCAACTTCAGTCATGTTAAAATATGTCAAGCCAAAGGATTTTTGTTCATGTTTCAGTTCGGTTCAGTTCAGTTCAGTCGCTCAGTCATGTCCAGCTCTTTGTGACCCCATGAATCACAGCACGCCAGGCCTTCCTGTCCATCACCAACTCCCCGAGTTCACCCAACTCATGTGCATTGAGTCGGTGATGCCATCCAGCCAACTCATCCTCTGTCGTCCCCTTCTCCTCCTGCCCCCAATCCCTCCCAGCATCGGAGTCTTTTCCAGTGAGTCATGAAGTGGCCAAACTATTGGAGTTTCAGCTTTAGCATCAGTCCTTCCAATGAACACCCAGGATTGATGTCCTTTAGAATGGACTGGTTGGATTTCCTTGTTGTCCAAGGGACTCTCAAGAGTCTTCTCCAGCACCACAGTTCAAAAGCATCAATTCTTCGGTGATCAACTTTCTTCACAGTCCAACTCTCACATCCATACATGACCACGGGAAAAACCATAGCCTTGACTAGACGGACCTTTGTTGGCAAAGTAATGTCTCTGCTTTTTAATATACTATCTAGGTTGGTCATAACTTTCCTTCCAAGGAGTAAGTGTCTTTTAACTTCATGGCTGCAATCAGCATCCACAGTGATTTTGGAGCCCAAAAAAATAAAGTCTGACACTGTTTCCACTGTTTCCCCATCTATTTCCCATGAAGCGATGGGACCAGATGCCATGATCTTTGTTTTCTGAATGTTGAGCTTCAAGCCAACTTTTTCACTCTCCTCTTTCACTTTCATCAAGAGGCTTTTTAGTTCCTCTTCACTTTCAGCCAGTGTATTAAAGGGGGGAAGTGTATCTTTTGGGAGCCAGCTTGAGCACAAATAAAAGTGAGATATGTGACCTTGGGAAGTTAACTGTGGGCTACTTCTCACTAGTAGGGGATTCTCTTCTTAAGAATCTAGGTTGTGAGTTATTTCAGTCAGAGGAAGTTGTAGTTACTTATAGAGCACCTTATCTATAGTCAACTTGGCTGGGTTGAGCTATTTCTCTTTTTAAATTATCGGGAACTTCTTAGCCTGAACTACTTTCTCTCAAAAAGGATCCCCTTGTTGTTTCATTAATAAGTAATTACCTTCCTGAGCTGGAACATATTTCTGAGGTACCTAGAGACAATAGAGGAAGACATTTTATTCTTCCATAAGAAAGCATCACCCCTAAATATGTGGGTGCATTTTTTCATTTCATCTGAAAAGATACATAGTTACTTTCCTGAATCCTTAAAAAAATCACTGCATGTATTATCCCAGTCATGTGCCTTCTCTATCTATACATCAGATAGGATATTTGTTTTACTAAAAGACCAATTCTAAAATGTTTAACACAAGTCAGTGTTTTCTCTGTCTCATGGCTTGCATGTGTGTAGTGATAGATTCAGATAGATTTAACAAATCATGATACAGTATAAGCAGAGGAAATGATCTTTCTTTAAGCACATAAGGATAAATTAAGCAAACTGTAGTATTCTACAGCATAGTGTCTGTTTTCAATATTTTATGGAATTCTAAGTTGAAACCTGAAGAATAATGTCTCTTCTGGGAGATAATGGTAATTATAAACAACAGATACAGGGAAGTTCTTTTTTAATTTAATCCTTAGTTATAAAATTTATTTGTTTGGTGCCCATACCAATTTTTGCTCTTTTGCCTGTCAGTGGTTTATGGAAAGATGCAAGAAAATAAGAGCTCTTCTAGATCTGAATCATAAGAATAGAAAAAAAAAAAAGGATCATTGGGCCAACTAAACTAGTTCCAACTCAAAAGCAAATCCAAATAGTGTTTAATTTTTCTGACTTAAATTACTCATTTGAAAAGTAAGTTTAAATTGGCAGTGAAAACAATTCTATTAGCTACTAGGGAAGAAACTTCAGAACAATGATATTTAAAGTTGGATTGTCAAATACTTGATAAGACTGAAAAATCACTGAAGAAGATAATTTTTTTTGATCATTTGTCATTTCAGGTTTATTTATTTATTTTCCATTGAAAAACAACTTGCTTCCAAGCTTGTATCTCAAAAAGAGCAAGACAAAAATGTGAAAGACTAATATTATATTAGGCAGGCATCCCAAAAGTTGATAGGACACAACTGTGCATTAGAACTTGGTGATGTAAATGGCATATGTTTCTTAAGAAATGGACTTTATAACTTTCTTAAAACTTTACTCCCTTTGAATGATGGGCCTTTTTGCCTAGGAGTGAAATAATTATACAGGGTACTCTACTGCAGCACGCTCTTAAAAATATATTGCATCAGGGTCATGATGTTGTAATTTAGAATTTTAAAAGTAAGAGAGTGAGCTTTTAAATTTAATATCTCAGGGACTTTGGATCCTTTCCACCCAAAACTTGGCTTGCAATTTGTCTCCACAGATGATTTTAATGGTTTAAATTAGTTACGGCTTTTCAAACTGTGAAGTAGCCAATAATTTATCTTTGACCAAAGTTTAAACAATTAGTTCTAACCAGCACCAGTTATTTTAAAAATCAGATTTTAGAGGGGAAAAAAGTAAATGTGGTTAGTTAATTTCTTATTGCTCAGAGACTTATATATTTAAAAATAAACCTCCAGAGATTTTAGTTTGAGGGGGAACTCCCCATTCCTGTGGCTAGTTGCCCAACATATTGCTGTATGTCAGTGAAAATTTAAAAATGTAGAGAGTTTCAAGGCATAAACCCCTCCTATTCTCTTTCATATACATGCGAAGAATATTTCTGTGGCCTACATAGGACTCCCAGGTGGTGCAGTGGTAAAGAATCTGCCTGCCAGTGCAGGAGACACAAGAGACTCAGATTCGATCCTCGAGTTGGGAAGATTCCCCTGGAGGAGGAAATAGCAACCCACTCCAGTGTTCTTGCCTAGAAAATTCCATGGACGGAGGAGACTGGCAGGTTACAAGCCTTTGCAACCTTGGCGTCTCAGAGTTGGACACGACTGACCACACATGCACACTTAGGTTTTAGAGTTTTTACTTTTGACATCAGCTGTCATTTGCAAATTGTAGAAAAGAAGGAAGTGTTCCCATGGTGGCACAGGTTTCCTGACTTCACCCCGTGGCAAAGTTTAGAGCCTTTGGAATTGCCTTGATTCAGACTCTGAAAAAGCCTTCAGTGGCACATTGCCAGTTTTAGTTAAACTTCCACGGTCTTCGTCTTACTTGAGCATTTTTGGATCACTGTTAAATAACTCAGCAGACAGAGAGACATAATGCCTGTTTTGTATTGCCTGGATCAACAAGTACACTCGAAGGCTATTAACAGAGAGCTGAGAAAGGGACTGTACAGGGAGGTGCAGACTCCTAAGTACCTTCTCATAGTTAACATGGTTTGTGCTTGTGTCCTTTGTGGGCAATTATGATAATTGTGCTCTTCTATTATTTCTCTTTGTTTATAAAATGACTCAGATTAACATTAGTAGCAACATAGACAAATAGGATGGCTTTGGAAGGGCAGAGGAAATTAAAAAAAAATCACTTCTTGACATACTCTGTTCTTGCTTAGATGTTCTCACCTTTGAATAAATGTAGCAATAACCAAGAAAAATGATATAAATTCTCTGGGATTAAACAGGAGTTTTAAGAAAAGGAACTGCAGCCAATTCAAGGCCTCTCAACTTTTCTATTTGTTGTTGTTGTTGTTTGTTTGTTTCTATGACAAAGCCTGGTTTATCTCTAGAACAAGAGTCCATCCATCTACAAATGTTTATGTTTAATAAAGATCAGAGTTGAATTTAGTCAATACTATATTTTTGTAGTAATGTGGAAGGAAATGAGAACAGTGGACTGGTTGCTGAGTGGTTTACTACTGTCATTGTGATCTAAACTAGTCACACTATTTAACTTCAGTTTTTAGATCTGTCAGATGGGAAGAGGTTAGTTAGTCCTGTTCTAAATTTCCTTCTTGTCATAAGACTGTCACTATGACATTAAAGTCTAGGGTCAGAACAGAATGAAAAAGGGAACAATAAATAGGTACTGACTTTTGTCTCAAGACAATTAAATCAAGAGATTTCTGCAGCTAAATTTAGTAATGGAAATGGAAAATAGAACAAAACAAATAAAATGTTGATGTTCTTACATCATCAATTGATCCTCACCCTCCTGACTGCCACAGTCACCCCTCAAAATATCTAAGAATGATGGATGAGAAACAGCTGTCTCATGTGTCAACTTATGAATTGTCAGGAATGCCAGTGCTTGTCAGTTAGTAGTTTCCCAGTGCAAACTTCTGGTAGGGAAGCTGGGTTTGGACCCTTGCAGATTTCCTACATTCCCTTCTCCTTTTCTTACAATTTTGGTAGCACCGGTAGGTCAACTCTGGGAGACAGAAATGTAGAGTAGTTATGTCAGCATAGCTTAAGAGACTAGACACAGTGAAAAGGGGGCTAGATTGAAGTGGGGTTGAGACCTGACTGCTAATTCATGTTGACTCTGTTCATATTTTGAAAGCACCATCAGAATAAATGCCAGATAGGGTAAATAAAACTGTGAAGTGAACTTCTATTAGAAATTTTGGATTGGATCTGGTGTAATCTTACTGATGTAAAAGCACTTAGTACTGATTTTTTAGGTAAGTGGAGGAAATAGACATGTGGTGGAGTACACTCTGAAAAACATGTAACTTTCTTTATTTTTAATCTAAAAACCATTGTGTCAGTCAATTTAGTTTTTGTTCACAGTGTTTTAAAGATGCCCTTGATTTATGTAAAGTATTATTTCCCATGTTCATTTATTAATTTATGCATTGTAATTGTGACTGAGCAGAATCTATGTACCAAGCATCAAGCCTGCACAAAGACACGTGATGAGTAAGACCCTTTCCCCATCTCCCAGGAGCATGCTCTGTAGTCAAATAACATGAATTGTAGTCCTTTGTTACAGCTGCAAGTGTCAGCAGTCTATGACACAATTATAATCTGACAGAAAAATGAAATATTCTATAATCAACCTCTTTCCGTGAATATCCACTCCATGGTGCTCCATAACTATGTAAAATTATACTCACAAATGTTCTTTAGCAACATTTTTAAAAGATGAAAACTGCCTATATGCTAAAAATTAATCTCAGTTCATTCTAGATGCTTATGTAGAATTAGGATGTGAAGGTATTAACCAAGAGACTAAGAAATTAGTATACCTGCATACAACCGTGTGTTCCATTTTTCAGGCTTAACAGCTTAGCTGTAACATTTGTACATTAGCTAAATAACATCTCAAGGGGAGATGGAGATAGAACCTTGATGTCTACTGATTGTACATGTGTGAGTTTGTGCTCTCAGAGGATGGTCCTTAGAAAACTCCCTGCTGGAAGCTATTGTGCATATTGTAAAAGGACCATTGCTAAGTGCCAATTGAGCTAGTACTGTATATTTGCCATTTAAAAAGAAGATTTCATACCACTTGATTATGTTAAATAGAAATGTTTGAAATTTATACAGAAGTACATCAAAATGGCACAGTAGTTATATGTCTGAAGGGCTGTGACTCCTCTATCCCGTAACTAATGTCAGTCCTTCTGGTAGATGGCTTAATGTAAGAATGTCACAGAGTGTATTACATGAGAAGTAAGAAACTCTTAGAACACTTAAGCCACAAAGATACATTGTAATAGAACCTAAGCCCAAGTTTGCATTGAAATATACCTACATACTTATATATATATATATATACACACATGTATATTACATTTAATATTTCAAGTAGCACAGATGGAACTCAGTAGTTTTAAGTATACAGAGGTACAGATGAATCAAGTAAGGTTGTTTCATGTATATAATAAAGTATCATTCTTGTTGCTGTACAGGTCCTTGTGGTATAGCAGTGTGTTGTGTGACTTTTAACAGTTCCTTCTGCCATTTCTTCAGAGACACCTAATTTCCCTCCCAAAAGACAGTGCGGGGATTCTTACCATCTTTTAAGTGAATCCTCTCCATCAACCAAATTATATTTTCAGTGGGTATGTGTTCTACGTCCCTTATTAGTAAAGTATACATATCATAAATGCAGTAATAAGCTACTTAATGTATAAAAATATGAAACTAGGAAGGAAATAGACTAACTCCCATGATGTAGCCCCGTTTCCCCAAAAAATCCCATGGAAATAACAACAACAAAAAGAGAGATTTTAAAAGAATGAAACTAAGCTATATATAGAAAATTTTAAAAAGGTGGCAGCTGTGATCCAAAAAGTTTGAGAAAATCTTGGAAGATAGAATGGAGGTAATGGGGGAGAAAGAAGGAGGAAAGGCATAGGTCAGGCCCCCAGGTAAGAACAAGTACAATTAGTCCTAGGAAATAGTATCCTTAGATTAAAGAAAGTATCTTGCAAGCTGCTATAATAAAAGTGCTAATCAGAGAATGAAATTTGTCTCTTGGAATTTACAATAGGATTGAAAAATTGGACAGTAAATCCCTGAATGACTGAAAAAAAAGAAAAAAAACTTCCAAACAAGTAATTTGAGAAAGATGCTTAAATGTCTTGAAATTTAGAGCAAAAGACAAATGAAAAATAAGGGACAAAACTGAAGAGATACAGAGATTTGTTTCAGGAGATTCAAAATTCATCATCTAAAGTTTTAGAAGCAGAAGATAAAGACAATAAAGGAACATGAAAGAGGAAATGGAAAAAAATTCCTATCACATCCCATAAGTATAACAAAACTAACTTTGATAATATTCAGTGTTGACAAGAACATGGGAAGTAGGTAATTTCACGAACTATTTAGGGAGAAAATAATTTGTGTAACTTCTTTCATGTTTCTCTTGATGAAAGTGAAAGAGGAGAGTGAAAAGTTTGGCTTGAAGCTCAACATTCAGAAAACAAAGATCATGGCATCTGGTCCCATCGCTTCATGGGAAATAGATGGGGAAACAGTGGAAACAGTGTCAGACTTTATTTTTGGGGGCTCCAAAATCACTGCGGATGCTGATTGAAGCCAGGAAATTAAAAGACGCTTACTCCTTGGAAGGAAAGTTATGACCAACCTAAATAGTATATTAAAAAACAGAGACATTACTTTGCCAACCAAGGTCCGTCTAGTCAAGGCTATGGTTTTTCCCATGGTCATGTACGGATGTGAGAGTTGGACTGTGAAGAAAGCTGATCATCGAAGAATTGATGCTTTTGAGCTGTGGTGCTGGAGAAGACTCTTGAGAGTCCCTTGGACTGCAAGGAGATCCAACCAGTCCATTCTAAAGGAGATCAATCCTGGGTGTTCATTGGAAGGACTGATGCTAAAGCTGAAACTCCAATACTTTGGCCACCTCATGCGAAGAGTTGACTCACTGGAAAAGACTCTGATGCTGGGAAGGATTGGGGGTGGGAGGAGAAGGGGACGGCAGAGAATGAGATGGCTGGAAGGCATCACCGCCTCGATGGACATGAGTTTGAGTGAACTCCAGGAGTTGGTGATGGACAGGGAGGCCTGGCATGCTGTGATTCATGGGGTCACAAAGAGTCGGACACGACTGAGCGACAGAACTGAACTGAACTGAACTGATCTTCTTTGAGGAAAAAATTAATTTCCTTTAACCCAGCATTTTGCTTCTAATAATTTTTCTTTTAAATAGTTTGCCCATGTGAAAAAGAACATTTATTCAGGTATTCACTTAAGTATGATTTTTAATAAGTAAAACCTGAAAAAATGTGTCTATAGTGATACATCTATATAGTTAAAAAATAAGAAAAAATTTATGTGCTGATATGGAGAAATATCAGATGTAAACAAAATTAAATGCCACTAAGAAAAATTAAGGGAAAAAAATTATGTTAAAAAGGAACATAGATATAGCTATAATTTCTTTCATGGCCTTAGAGTTAGTTGCTCCATTGTGTCCGACTCTTGGTGACCCCAGGAACTGTAGCCTGCCAGGCTCCTCTGTCTACGGAATTCTCCAGGCAAGAATACTGTAGTGGGCTGCCATTCCCTTCTCCAGGGGAATCTTCCCAACCAAGGGATCAAATGCAGGTCTCCTGCATTGTAGGCAGATTCTTTACCACCTGAGACACTAGCGAAGCCCTTCATGGCCTTAAAATTTCTTTTAAAAAAAAGTCTAATGTGTAGAACTCATGTTGTATTTTTTGTTCTAATTAGATAAGTTAATCACAGTAGTACCAAATATATGAGAAAATGACTGAATCGTGAAATTGTAACCTTAAAAAATCCTGGTTCATTTGATAAAAATAAAAAATACTAATTCAATACATAAGTAATATTTAATAAAGGAAACCAGAATTGAAAGAGACACATGTACTCCAATGTTCATTGCAGCACTGTTTATAATAGCCAGGACATGGAAGCAACCTTGATGTCCATCTGCAGATGAATGGATAAGAAAGCTGTGGTACATATACACAATGGAGTATTACTCAGCCATTAAAAAGAATGCATTTGAATCAGTTCTAATGAGGTGGATGAAACTGGAGCCTATTATACAGAGTGAAGTAAGCCAGAAAGAAAAACACCAATACAGTATACTAACACATATATATGGAATTTAGAAAGGTGCAAATGATAACCCTGTATACGAGACAGCAAAAGAGACACAGATGTATAGAACAGTCTTTGGGACTCTGTGGGAGAGGGTGAGGGTGGGATAATTTGGGAGAATGGCATTGAAACATGTATGTTGTCATATGTGAAACGAATCACCAGTTCAGGGTCGATGCATGTTACAGGATGCTCGGGGCTGGTGTGCGGGGATGACCCAGAGGGAGGATAAAGGGAGGTGGGAAGGGGGTTCAGGAAGGGGAACTCATGGACACCTGGAGTGGATTCATGTCAATGTATGGCAAAA
This sequence comes from Moschus berezovskii, assembly GCF_049115385.1. Taxonomy (NCBI): domain Eukaryota; kingdom Metazoa; phylum Chordata; class Mammalia; order Artiodactyla; family Moschidae; genus Moschus; species Moschus berezovskii. Next base: position 61,228,768 of record NC_142462.1, read on the forward strand.
CCAACCAATATAATATTGTAAAATAATTAGCCTCCGATTAAAAAAAAAAGATAGTGACTCTCAATAATAAAGCCTCAAAATGGATGAAAAGAGGAAATTCATCCATTCTCTTCCAGAACATACAGTGCATATACCTGGCTTATTCATAACTCTTCATCAATTATATAGTGAATATATTAAATACTTCTATATATTTTCTGATTTCATCATGTGTAAATTGAGGAACACTTACCTAGGAAAGCTGTTTTTAAACTCTTTTAAGGAAAAAATACTAAATGAATACTAATGTTTCATATTCATCTAAAATAACAGATATATTATGGACTATCCAAGCTATTAATCACTTTCTCTTGGCTATTCAACTACCAGCTTTTGGTCACTTTATTCATAGTCATCAGAAAAAAATTGTATAGATTTGAAACTCAGACATGTACTTTTTCTATTTTCTACTCAAGGAAAAAGATTGATAGAAGAGAATATTGAGTCAGATAAAATATATGAACAGATATATATTTAATAGGGGAATTAATTGAAATAACAATGACCTCATAGTGGAAGAATGGTAAAAAGATTAGAACTTAAGAAGCATTAGACTGGTAAAATCATTATTCTGAAATGTAATCCAGGATTTTGGGCATTTTATTAGTTTTCAAGCTGTGGACCTTGAACTAGTATATGCAAAATGTTAATGCATTTTACTACTGAAAATATTGGGGCTTCCAAAGTGTCTCAGTGGTAAAGAATCTGCTTGCCAAAACAGGAACTGCAGGAGATGTGGGTTCAGTCCCTGGGTTGGGAAGATCCCCTGGAGGAGGGCATGACAACCCTCTCCAGTATTCTTACCTGGAGAATCCCATGGACAGAGGAGCCTCGCAGGCTATATTCCATGGATTCGCAAAGAGTTGGACATGACTGAACAACTGAGCATGCACACATGCACTGAAAAGGTTTCTATACTTCTTTTTCTGGCATCCTGTCTGATTAGATGTTCATAAATGAACAATAAAACAGCTATATTATGATAAAGTATACTTTGAGTTATTGCTGGTTTTGTAGATATAGGAAGTGTCAATAAAACAGAGGCATACATTGACAGTGAACAGGAACCAGTGGAGTGGAGCTGGGGCCAAAGAGATCAGGAGTCAGACTGCCACTAGCAGCATTGCTATCTAGACACTTACGTTCCTCTGGTAAGGTGGTGAAATTGTGACTGGGATTCCCTTGAGAAATCAAAAAAAGGACTGAAGTTATTTCAGATTAGGCTTCCCACATGGCACAGTTGTAAAGAATCTTCCTGCCAGTGTAGTAGATGCAAGAGATGGGATTCCGTCCCTGGGTTTGGAAAATTCCCTGGAGTAGGAAATGGCCTTCTTGCCTGGAAAATCCTGTGAACTGTGGAGCCTGGTGGGCTACAGTCCATGGAGTTGCAAAGAGTTGGACCTGACTGAGCACACACAGTGCACTGCTACTACCCCTCCCCGTCACGCACAAAATAAAATACTTTTTAGAGGAAAGTTTTCCCAATTTAGGCCCACAAGACCAGTAAGATAGATACATTTTTTTTTTTTTTTAATAAATGAAGAATATCAGGGCTTCCCTAGTAGCTCAGATGGTAAAGCATCTGACTGCAATGCAGGAGACCCGGGTTCGATCCCTGGGTCGGGAAGATCCCCTGGAGAAGGAAATGGCAACCCACTCTAGTATCCTCGCCTGGAAAATCCCATAGAAAGAAGAGCCTGGCAGGCTGTACAGTCCATGGGGTCACAAAGAGTCGGACATGACTGAGCAACTAACACAACACAAGAAAACTACTATGATAAGAAAAAGTTAAACAGTGAACAAAAGATGGAGACATCAAGGAAAATTGATGTTGGGATTGCCAGATAATTCATATAATTGTATACGAAATGTTTAAAGAAGCAAAAGATGCATTAAGAAAGATGAGCATGAAAGAAAAACTATCAGGAATGAACTGATAGATTTGGAAAAAAACAAACAAAAAGGCATTTCCAGAATGAAAAACTCATTTGTGTGGAGAGGGTTGAGGGGAAGCCTCAGTGGACATTTTAAATAGTAGAAAAGACAAAGTAAAGTGGGCTTCCCTGATAGCTTAGTTGGTAAAGAGCGTGCCTGCAATGCAGGAGATCCTGGTTCAATTCCTGGGTCGGGAAGATCCACTGGCAAAGGAATAGTCTACCCACTCCAGTATTCTTGGGCTTCCCTTGTGGCTCAGCTGGTAAAGAATCCACCTGCAATGTAGGACCTGGGTTTGATCCCTGGATTGGGAAGATCCCCTGGAGAAGGAAAAGGCTACCCATTCCAGTATTCTTGCCTGGAGAATTCCAGGGGGACGGTATAGTCCATGGGCTCATAAAGAGTCAGACATGACTGAGCGACTTTCACTTTCAAGACAAAGAGAAATGCAGATCAAAATCAAAATGAGATAGTATCTCATACTTCTTAGGATTATATATATACACACACACACATATAAAAGGTAAGTTTTGGTGAGGATATGGAGAAATAGGAACCCTTCCACATTGTTCAGTTCAGTTCAGTCACTCAGTCATGTCCGACTCTTTGTGACCCCATGGACTGCATCACACCAGGCTTCCTGTCCATCACCAACTTCTGGAGCTTATTCAAACTCATGTCCATCGAGTCGGTGATGCCATCCAACCATCTCATCCCCTGTCATCCTCTTCTCCTGCCTTCAATCTTTCCCAGCATTAGGGTCTTTTCCATTGAGCCAGTTTGTAACATCAGGTGGCCAAAGTATTGGAGTTTCAGCTTCAAAATCAGTCCTTCCAATGAATATTCAGGACTGATTTCCTTTAGGATGGACTGGTTGGATCTCCTTGCAGTCCAAGGGACTCTCAAGAGTCTTCTCCAGCACCACAGTTCAAAAGCATCAATTTTTCGGTGATCAGCTTTCTTTATAGTCCAACTCTCAAATCCATACATGACCACTGGGAAAATCATAGCTTTGACTAGATGGACCATTTTTGGCAAAGTAATATCTCTGCTTTTAAATATGCCGTCTAGATTGGCCATAGCTTTTCTTCCAAGTTGCAAGTGTCTTAATTTCATGGCTACAATCACCATCTGTAGTGATTTTGGAGCCCCCCAAAAAATAAAGTCTCTCACTGTTTCCATTGTTTCCCTATCTATTCTCCATGAGGTGATGAGACTGGATGCCATGACATTAGTTTTCTGAATGCTGAGTTTTAAGCCAACTTTTCACTCTCTCACTTTCATCAAGAGGCTCTTTAGTTCTTCTTCACTTTCTGCCACAAGGATGGTGTCATCTGCATGCATATCTGAGGTTATTGATATTTCTCCCAGCAATCTTGATTCCAGTTTGTGCTTCATCCAGCCTAGCATTTTGCATGATGCACTCTGCATATAAGTTAAATAAGCAGGGTGACAATATACAGCCTTGATGTACTCTTTTCCCTATTTGGAACCAATCTGTTGTTCCATATCCAGTTCTAACTGTTGCTTCTTGACCTGCATACAGATTTCTTAGGAGGCAGGTCAGGTTCTCTGGTATTTCCATCTCTTTAAGACTTGTTTGTTGTGATCCACACAGTCAGAAGCTTTCTCGTAGTCAATAAAGCAGAATCAGATGTTTTTCTGGAACTCTCTTGCTTTTTTGATGATCCAACGGATGTTGGCAGTTTGATCTCTGGTTCCTCTGCCTTTTCTATATCCAGCTTGAACATCTGGAAGTTCACAGTTGTCCTGGTCATTTAGTACATCTTCCCAATATTGATAAAAATATACCTTTGCAAATATAAATATACCACTTCTAAAGGCCTGGCTGCTTGTTCAGGTAAGCTACCTACTCACGCATCACTATAAAGTCATACCAATTTGGAATAATTTTATGGAAAAAAATATATTTTTTACATAAATATGTGTTCCTTTGAAATTACCACTACTCAAAGAAATAGTCCCTGGGACTGAAACAGTCAGTGAAGCACAAGTAGGTAATAGAACCACCTACAAATGGATGTCCACATACAATGTTACATGTAGAGAGCCCACTGTTACCGGAAAAACTATCACAATACAGCTTTCCTAATGATAATCTCTAACAGGACTGTTTGGTCCAGCTCTCTTCAGCTATTTACAAATTGCATATAACATGTTTCTGCATTGGCTGAGCTTCAAATTACCCAAAAGCTGAGGGAGAAGAACACAGAAGAGTCCCAGGAGAGTTTGAGAATGCACAATACAGTTGTCTCTTATTCTGAGCAGCACCCTTATGAAAGGAAAAATAAGTTCCTTTCCTCGTGTATGTAAAACATCTGTTTTTTTCTTTTTTTCCTTTTAGAATACCTGAATACAATTGAGATTGAACACTGACTTTGCTTAAAGAGGTTACCGTCTCCTCTTTCAGGTTGCTTACGACGACAAAATGTGATTCTGAGTTCTGGTGGAACTCAGCACGCTAGGAAAAGGGAGGACAGACTCATTCCTATGTACTTCTGAAAACAGTGTTCATTATTTTTTGAAGTTGAATATTTTCAGATATTGGTACATCTTGGCACATAAATAATCCTTTGCCCATTTAGATACCCAGGCTTATGTATATGCATAGGATTCCCTAGTGGCTCAGACAGTAGATGCGGGAGACCTGAGTTTGATCCCTGGGTCGGGAAGATCCACTGGAGAAGGAAATGGCTACCCACTCCAGTATTCTTTCCTGGAAAATCCCATGGACAGAGGAGCCTGGTGGGCTATAGTCCATGGGGTCACAAAGAGTCAGACACTACTGAACAACTCCACTTTAGGTATGTGCACCAGGAAGTAAGTATAAGAATATAGGAAAGTTGCTTAAAAGATCAAAAACAACTCCAACGTATATCAATAGGATTCTGGATATACAAATTGAATGCAAATGTATATGGTAGTGAAAAGGAATGCTCGGCAGCTACAGATTACATGCAGACATATGGATGAATCTTAGGAATGGAACATTGAAAAATAAAATTTGAAAAACTACAAGTCCCAGAATGCTGCATGTTGTGCTTTAATAAATGTCATGAACAAGCAGGACTAGCCAATATATTACTAATTTACCTATCATATAATGAAATCTTTTTAAAGAAAAAGTAATGACAAATACAGAATTCAAGATAGGGGTTGGTTACTTTGTGGGGTGAGATAAGAGGTCCGTATAGATTATGCCAAGTTATTGGTGAATTTTTCATTCTTGGATTATGGTGAGTTCAGAGGTATTTTGATATGTTATTGTGGTTATATGTATACACATACATATATATATAAAGCATGAATTCATATATGTCAAATATTATATTTTAAAAGGTAATGAAGAAAATAGGTTAAGCATTGTTTAAATGACTCTTTAGTAAACTACGTGAGGAGCAACTGATTTACATAATAAATAGGTATATTTAAAACCAGACTTAGAGAGATTTCAATATAACATTAATCTCTGTGACTCTCTAAATGGAGGTATACTTCTTAATTGAAACCTTTAGGGAAATAAAATCTCATAAGTAAATAAGAGTGCCCCATCCCTTCAAATTCACATACCATTTATCTGCCATTTTATCTAAAAGTGCACTGTTAATTATCCCCTTGATGAATTAAGTATCATTAGTCCACTGACAAATTATAAATATCTTTGGGTAAGATAATATGTTAGTCAACAACTTTTTAGCCCATGAAAGTTTATCTGGTAAGGATAAACTTTTGAAAGCAGAAAATATCTCTGAGGAAATGGGCAACAGAACATGTATGTTTCACAAGAGAGGTGGGAGGCCAGGCCTGGGGAATGGAGAAATGGGTAGGATTCGTGGGTTTCGATAGGACTCATGGGCAAGGTATGTGGAAATTTACTGTAGGGTTAGGGAATTCTTCAGAAAGGAGAGAAGCAAAAAGAGAAGGAGGGGTGGAGGGATGTTATACGGCTTATTTAGTAACTGCCATCATTTCCTTTGTATGCTTGGTCCTTGCTTTTTGATTCCTTCCAATCTTGAGCCACTCCTGCTTGAACTAGGTGTGTTATAACGGACACTGTCAGTGCTTCATATCCTCTTGGCCCACACAGGTTCTCCTGAAGTTTTGATGCACAGTTATTATACATACCAATGACTTCCTGTGTTAAGAATCAGTGTCTGTCTGTCTCTACTAGATATGATGTTCGCCTAGAGTACAGGGCAGGTCCATTGTGTCTTTTTTTTTTTTTTAATTTAACCTCCAAATTTTTATTTTTTATAATTATTATTTTTTAAAATTTATTTATTTTGATTCAAGTGGGCCTTAGAAAGCATGACTATGAACAAAGCTAGTGGAGGTGATGGAATTCCAGTTGAGCTATTTCAAACCTTGAAAGATGATGCTGTGAAAGTGCTGCACTCAATATGCCAGCAAATTTGGAAAACTCAGCAGTGGCCACAGGACTCTAAAAGGTCAGTCTTCATTCCAATCCAAAAGAAAGGCAATCCCAAAAATGCTCAAACTACCGCACAATTGCACTCATCTCACACACTAGTAAAGTCATGCTCAAAATTCTCCAAGCCAGGCTTCAGCAATATGTGAACCGTGAACTTCCAGATGTTCAAGCAGGTTTTAGAAAAGGCAGAGGCACCAGAGATCAAATTGCCAACATCTGCTGGATCATGGAGAAAGCAAGAGACTTCCAGAAAAACATCTATTTCTGCTTCATTGACTATGCCAAAGCCTTTGACTGTGTGGATCACAATAAACTGTGGAAAATTCTGAAAGGGATGGGAATCCCAGACCACCTGACCTGCCTCTTGAGAAACCTGTATGCAGGTCAGGAAGCAACAGCTAGAACTGGACATGGGACAACAGACTTTTTCCAAATAGGAAAAGGAGTTCGTCAAGGTTGTATATTGTCACCCTGCTTATTTAACTTATATGCAGAGTACATCATGAGGAACGCTGGGCTGGAAGAAGCACGAGCTGGAATCAAGATTGCCGGGAGAAATATCAATAACCTCAGATATGCAGATGACACCACCCTTATGGCAGAAAGTGAAGAGGAACTCAAAAGCCTCTTGATGAAAGTGAAAGAGAGAGTGAAAAGGTTGACTTGAAGCTCAACATTCAGAAAACAAAGGTCATGGCATCTGGTCCCATCACTTTCTGGGAAATAGATGGAAAAACAGTGGAAACAGTGTCAGACTTTATTTTTGGGGGCTCCAAAATCACTGCAGATGCTGATTGCAGCTATGAAATTAAAAGACGCTTACTCCTTGGAAGGAAAGTTATGACCAACCTAGATAGTATATTAAAAAGCAGAGACATTACTTTGCCAACCAAGGTCCGTATAGTCGAGGCTATGGTTTTTCCCATGGTCATGTATGGATGTGAGAGTTGGACTGTGAAGAAAGCTGATCACCGAAGAATTGATGCATTTTGAACTGTGGTGCTGGAGAAGACTCTTGAGAGTCCCTTGGACTGCAAGGAGATCCAACCAGTCCATCCTAAAGGAGATCAATCCTGGGTGTTCATTGGAAGGACTGATGCTAAAGCTGAAACTCCAATACTTTGGCCACCTCATGGGACGAGTTGACTCACTGGAAAAGACTCTGATGTTAGGAGGGATTGGGGGCGGGAGGAGACGGGAACGACAGAGAATGAGATGGCTGGATGGCATCACTGACTCTGTGGACATGAGTTTGAGTGAATTCCAGTAGTTGGTGATGGACAGGGAGGCCTAGCGTGCTGTGATTCATGGGGTCACAAAGAGTCGGACATGACTGAGTGACTGAACTGAACTGAACTGATTTTAATTGGAGGCTAATTACTTTACGTTATTGTATTGGTTTTGCCATACGTTGACATGAATCTGCCCCAGTTGTACATATGTTCCCCATCTTGAACCCTGCTCCCACCTCCCTCCACATCCCATCCCTCTGGTTCATCCCAGTACACCAACCCTGAGCCTCCTGTATCATGCATCAAACTTGGACTGGTGATTCCGGTTTCACATATGATAATATACATGTTTCAATGCCATTCTCCCAAATCATCCCACCCTCACCCTCTCCCATAGAGTCCCAAAGACTGTACTATACATCTGTGTCTCTTTTGCTGTCTCGTATACAGGGTTATCATTATCATCTTTCAAAATTCCATATATATGCGTTAGTATACTGTATCGGTATTTTTCTTTCTGTCTTACTTCACTCTGTATAATAGGCTCATTTCATCCAACTCATTAGAACTGATTCAAATGTATTCTTTTTAATGGCTGAGTAATACTCCACTGTGTAAATGTTCCACAGCTTTCTTATCCATTCGTCTGCAGATGGACATCTATGTTGCTTCCATGTCCTGGCTATTATAAACAGTGCTGAGATGAACATTGGAGTACATGTGTCTCTTTCAATTCTGGTTTCTTTGGTGTGTATGTCCAGGAGTGTGATTGCTTGGGGACTCAACCTGCCAGACTTCAGGCTCTACTACAAAGCCACAGTCATCAAGACAGTATGGTACCGGCATAAGGACAGAAATATAGATCAATGGAACAAAATAGAAAGCCTAGAGATAAATCCATGTACCTACGGACACCTTATCTTTGACAAGGGAGACAAGAATATTCAATGGAGAAAAGACAATCTTTTGAACAAATGGTGCTGGGAAAACTGGTCAACCACTTGTAAAAGAATGAAACTAGGACACTTCCTAACACCATACACAAAAATAAACTCAAAATGGATTAAAGATCTAAAGAAACTATAAAACTCCTAGAGGAGAACATAGGCAAAACCCTCTCCGACATAAATCACAGCAGGGTCCTCCATGACCCACCTCCCAGAATATTGGAAATAAAAGCAAAAATAAACAAATGGGACCTAATTAAAATTAAAAGCTTCTGCACAGCAAAGGAAACTATAAGCAAGGTGAAAAGACAGCCTTCAGAATGGGAGAAAATAATAGCAAATGAAGCAACTGACAAAGGATTAATCTCAAAAAAATACAAGCAGCTCCTGCAGCTCAATTCCAGAAAAACGACCCAATTAAAAAATGGGCCAAAGAACTAAACAGACATTTCTCCAAAGAAGATACACAGATGGCTAACAAACACATGAAAAGATGCTCAACATCACTCATAATCAGAGAAATGCAAATCAAAACCACAATGAGGTACCATTTCACGCCAGTCAGAATGGCTGCTATCCAAACGTCAACAAGCAATAAATGCTGGAGAGGGTGTGGAGAAAAGGAAACTCTCTTGCACTGTTGGTGGGAATGCAAACTAGTACAGTCACTATGGAGAACAGTGTGGAGATTCCTCAAAAAACTGGAAATAGAAGTGCCATTGTGTCTTGTTTATAAAATCACCAAGAGCCACCCTCAAACACTGACAGAAGAGAGTTGGCTGAGGACCCCAGTTATCTGCTACCTTAGAGGTGTGTTTCCATTGTCTTTGGAGGATTCCAAGGGCACTGATTTCCAGTTGCTCACAGTGGTAATTTAGCCATTACCACTTCCTCTTTATGGCCCTCCTCTCTTTCCTTCCCATCCTGTCATTCTCACACTTTGCTTCCTAGGATCATCCCCAAAATAGACTACTTGACCTAAATCTTTATCTCAGGGTCAGCTTTCAGAGGATGGAAAATTGGTGTGTACGCACTCAGATTTTCAAACTCCTTCTCCTTCCTTTGTAATTTGTCCAAGAGCATTTCTTGTGGATACAGACAATGCCAATGTAAATGTTAGATGCTGCAACATTTTAAATATGGTGTATTATTGTGGAATTCATGCTGAAGTATATTTACATAAAATTGTTTTAATCAATACTGTTTCTCTTGCTCCTTCTACCATCAGGGCAAAGGCTTACCATAGTGCACAAAATAAAGTTATTTCTGCTGTAGGCAGGTAACTTATCATTAAGCCTCAACTGTCAAACTCAATATAGAAAAATCTAGAAGCCAGTCCCTGAGTGACTGTTTTTGAAGCTGTTGTACATGGTGGGGAGGGTGAAAGTAGGAAAATGAGAAGGAGGAGGAGGCTCATGCCTTTCTAATCAAGAGCTGATGCTTTCCAGCGTTGTCACTTTCCCCACATGTCAGTAAAGTAGGGTTTTTCTAATCACCAATGATCTTTGAAGAGTTCAACAGGCAATTCTATCTTGTATTTTGAGAATTTGGAGCACTAATGCCTCACATCAGAACCAGATTTGTAGATAACCAGTTAGACCCTGCTAAGTAAGTGTGATCCATAGCTAAATATGTGTCGAGGGCACTGGAAGTATAGTCTTTTGGATATTTCCTTTCAGTAAATGCAAACAATACAATGGTACTTAGGATAATAATAGGCAAGCAACTTTTACCAGTGGTTCAAGCTGGGAACCCATGATTATTCAGATATCCATTTGTGTTTGTAAAGAAGCTGGGAGCTCTTGGCCTGCCATTTCTGAGGTAATTGCGCTTGGCAATTTTACAAGACATATCAGAAAATAATCAGATTTCTCTCAAGCTCTCTTGAACCAGGTAGTGAGTCCAAGTTGAATACACTGTGTTTTCACTGAGGTGATAGGGGAGCCGGAGGAAAATGCCTTCCTCTGACCTCTCAGCAATGTCAGGCTACCCAGGCAGGCAAGGACCTAGAGTCCTGGAATGTAGAAGAATAAGAAACATGCCCCTCTGAACAAGTATGGGGTCTACATTTGACAAAGTCAGAGAAGATCTACACAGATCAACTGTGAGGCCCTTGGTATCCTTCCTTGACCTCCCCTGAGGACAAGCAACACTAATGAATGTGGTTTTCTTGATAACTTAGACGAGATCCAATAAGCATCTCAAAATACACTGTGCCTTCTTACACGTGCATTGAAGGCGAGAAACTGGCAAGCACCTCTGTGTGGTTCAGGGTAACACTGAAACCCAGAACGAAACAGATGTGACCTGGATTTTTATATCTCAACAGCTACTCTAATGTGAAGTGATTCTGAAGTCTTAGGTGAAAACAAAGTGGTAGGGTTAGCAACAATTCCTATACAATCTGGGCTAGAGGAATGCTTCAATGTTAATTTAAGCTCTGAGACCAAACAGGGGCAAAGTTTTACATTCGTAACCATTTGTTGCTTTTGTGTTCCTTGGTATACTGGAACCAGCCCACATTGGTTAGACAAAGCCACTGTGAGCATCTCTTCCACACTGTGTATTCACTGACACCACATGGTAACTTGAAATTGTCCATCATAGGAGTGTTTATACCCCAGAAACAGGAAGTGGCCACATAAATATAAATCAGAGCTTCCTCCCACTCCAGCCTGTTGTTAAACATTTATAAGTGTCTGCCCATTTATATTGAAATAAGAAACGAAAACAAGCAGAGATCTTCAACTTCTTGCCTTTGGCCAGGGAATTCATCTCACTCAGATACTTTGGTCATGATGAGCCTGGGCCCTGGGGCAGCATTAGAATATTCATGAGTCAGTGTGTTTTATCTGGTAAATGTCTAATTTTCAAACTCTGGGCAAGTGACCCACTCTCTGTGAGATTTTCACTTCTCATATGCAAAAACAGTTGTAATACCTGCTCTGGTTCACAGATATGTGGTATGATTGCAAATGAATAATGCATGTGAAAAAAACTAATTACAATGTATATAAAATTATATATTGTATGGTAAGATATTTAATATGCTAATACATAATATCATGGTGATAATAGTTAATAATTGACATCTATTTAGTGTTTGGTATGTACCCAGCACTGTTCTAAGTGCTCTACCTATTTTAGTCATTTTATCCTTATCAACTACATGAGGTAGGTGTAATTATTATTCCGATTTTAAACTTGTGAAAATTAAGGTGCATTGAAGTCAAATAACTTGTTGAAAACCACACCATTAGTAAGTGGCAGAGCTGAGGTGACAACCCAGGCAGTCTAGTTTCAGATTTTGAGCTCTTAACCATTATAGAGATTAAATGTCTAAGGTAAATTATAGATATTTTAATAGATGATTTACTTGCTTTAAGAGTGTAAACCTTAATTTCTACATTGGTACCTTTTTAAATAAACCCCAAAATATCATAGTGAAAAGAGAAAAAAATTAAACCCAGTGGACAATCTCTGTTTGTTTAAGATTTTATATCATATCAAGGATAAAAATATTGGTATTAGTATAATGTCAAGAAAACTCCAAGATTTAAAGTTTCATGAATCTTTAACAAGAAGAAAAACTGCAATAAGAGTGCATTATCAAATAAGTGGAGAGGGGGAAAAATAAAAATATGCTTCATAAAATCAGTGTTACCAGTTTGGTTGTGTGTGTGTGTATATATATGTATGTGTGTGTATTTATACTTTAAGCATAGATTTGATCATAATTTATATGCAATTTTATAATCTTTTTCAATATAAAATTCCAGCATAAATAGTTTCCATGTTGCTAAAAGTATACATGAAAGTTATTTAATGGATATTTAGAATAACTATACCATACATTATTTAAAAGTTTCTCTACTTTTCACATTTACATGTATTTGCTTATCCTCTTTTTTATTATAAATGATGGCATATTCACCTCTTGTATACATATTACAATATTTTTAATTATATTTTAATTTTTACAGACTTTCATAAATGAAAAATCAATTCAAATGAGATGAAAAATACTGACTTTGGTGTGTGTGCTAGGTTGCTTCAGTTGTGTCCGACTCTGTGCAACTCTGTGGACTGCAGCCCGCTCGGCTCCTCTTTCCATGGAATTCTCCAGGCAAGAATACTGGAGTGGGTTGCCATTTCCTTCTCCAGGGGATCTTCCTGACCCAGATATAGAACCCAGGTATCTTACGTCTGTCTGCATTGGCAGTCAGGTTCTTTACCACTAACACCACCTGGGAAGACTTATATTGTCAAAAGTATCTCTCTATATATGTAATGGCATTTGTTTCTGATGTCATTATCAGAGTAGCAGAGATTCCATGATAGAGGTGTGTGAGACTTGTATGTCATACTAAGCTTCATTGTAGGTGATGAAGTTTTTAAATTTTGGTTAAAATGGCAGCATTTGGCTTTTAGGATGATTGCTCTGAATGCAGATGGAAAGTGATCAAAGAAAGTCTAGAATGGTGTCTGGGAGACCATGCAAGAGGGTTTTAGAAGAGTTCAGATAAGATATAACTGTTCTGAATTAGGTCATTAGTGGTGGTTTGAGTGGTTTAATTGCTACTGCTAAGTCACTTCAGTCGTGTCCGACTCTGCGACCCCATAGAGGGCAGCCCACCAGGCTCCCCCGTCCCTGGGATTCTCCAGGCAAGAACACTGGAGTGGGTTGCCATTTCCTTCGCCAATGTGTGAAAGTGAAAAGTGAAAGTGAAGTTGCTAAGTCATGTCCAATTTCTGCGATCCCATGGACTGTAGACTGCCAGGCACCTCTGTCTATGGGATTCTCCAGGAAAAAATACTGAAGTGGGTTGCCATTTCCTTCTCCTAGGTCATTATTAGTAAAGAGCAAAAGAAGAAAATAGATTTGTAATATAACTGGGAAATAAAATCAACAAGATTGATGACTGATTGAATGGGGTATATTAAAAAACTCTTTTGAGGGGAGAAAGCTTCTCAACAATGTTTTGAATATTTTAAATTTGACAGGCCTGCTTTATACTCAAGCAGGTACATCCTGTAAGCAGTTTGATATATGAATAGACATATATGCATTCAAAACTCTGGGAGAAAGAATTATAAAGATATTATTACATCAGGATAGTAGATGAGATGTCTTCAGTTCAGTTCAGTTCAGTCACTCAGTCGTGTCTGACTCTTTGCAACCCCATGAATCACAGCACACCAGGCCTCCCTGTCCATCACCAACTCCCGGAGTTCACTCAAACTCATGTCCATAGAGTCGGTGATGGATCAGCTTTCTTCACAGTCCAACTCTCACATCCATACATGACCACGGGAAAAACCATAGCCTTGACTAGACGGACCTTGGTTGGCAAAATAATGTCTCTGCTTTTTAATATACTATTTAGGTTGGTCATAACTTTCCTTCCAAGGAGTAAGCGTCTTTTAATTTCATGGCTGCAATCAGCATCCGCAGTGATTTTGGAGCCCAAAAAAATAAAGTCGGACACTGTTTCTACTGTTTCCCCATCTATTTCCCATGAAGTGATGGGACCAGATGCCATGATCTTTGTTTTCTGAATGTTGAGCTTCAAACCAACCTTTATCACTCTCCTCTTTCACTTTCATCAAAAGGCTTTTGAGTTCCTCTTCACTTTCTGCCATAAGGGTGGTGTCATCTGCATATCTGAGGTTATTGATATTTCTCCCAAACCTGTATGCAGGTCAGGAAGCAACAGTCAGAACTGTACATGGAACAACAGACTGCTTCCAAATAGGAAAAGGAGTACGTCAAGGCTGTATATTGTCACCTTGCTTATTTAACTTATATGCGATTACATCATGAGGAATGCTGGGCTGGAAGAAGCACAGCTGGAATCAAGATTGCTGGGAGATGTCTTAAAGATAGTGTTAAAAAAGTAGTGGGCAAAAAACAGGAATCAGAGGACTGACAAGTTCAAAACAAACAAACAAAAACCAACCAACAACCAAGAAATACAGTCATCAAAGAGCTATTGGTAGAAATGGCAGAAAATAGCATATGGAGACTAAGGAAGAAAAAACTTTAATGAAAGGGAAAGTTGTCGGGAATGTCACCAGAAGTCAGAAAACATGATTCCTGAAAGGTGTCCATTAGGATTTGAAAAACAGAGGCCACCAGAAGGGAGTGTACGGAGGTCAAGTTGTAGATGCCTTTGTATCAAGTTTGTATCAAAGTGAATCAGTTTTCATTCTTCATCTTTACTTGTCATATCTTCTATTAGACAAATTTGGTCTTATTTTTTCAACTTTTTTTTGGGCTTATTGGTGATTCCTATTCATTTATTGAAGTCAATGGTTCTTAATGAAAGATCTGGGAACCCCAGGGAGTTCTTAAAATCCTTTTAAGGGCTCACAAAGCCAAAAGTACTTTCATAATAATACTAAGACATCATCTACCTCATTCAGCTCTCATTTTCTTATGAGTATACAGTGGAGTTTTCAAAAACTCCAGAATCTGCAAAAGCAATACCATCATCATTTTGGCACGTAATGAAATGTGTATTAGTTAATGAAATCTATTTTCCATAATTGTGTTTTAGAAGTTGTCCAGTTTTGATTTGTCACTGTAGTAAGAGTCAACATATGTAACCCATTAAACAAAAACACTTCTAGGTCATCAATAATTTTTAAGAATGTAAAAGAAGATTGATACCCCTAAAATTAAGAACTGTTGATTGAAACTGTGCTTTCTTTGCTTTCTGTTATGCTTTAGAATTTATATGCCTGATTTTATTTCAACAAATGTTTGCCTTTGAGAAAGAACAAATATGCATACTAGTTGTAAAGCACCAAGAATTGTCACACCTGTTGACATAACTGGGCTTCATTGGTGGTTCAGAGGTAAAGAATCCTCCTGCCAATGCAGGAGACACGGGTCAATCTCTAGGTTAGGAAGATTGCCTGGAGAAGGAGATGGCAATCTACTCCAGTATTTTTGCCTGGAAAAATCCGATAGACAGAGGAGCCTGGCAGGGTACAGTTCAGGGGGTTGCAAAAATGTAAGACACACTTAGCAACTAAAGCAACAACAACTACATTGACATAACTATGTACACCCGGGGCGAATTCATGTCAATGTATGGCAAAACCAACCAATATAATATTGTAAAATAATTTGCCTCCAATAAAAAATAAATTAATTAATTAAAAAAAAATAAAATAAAAGTGGATATATTAAATAAATAGTTTGTATTCTTCTTCAGTCCTCCTATGTCCACTTACTAGTTTTGGAAATTCAAATTCAAGGTATAATTAAATTAATTTTCTTGTATTATCAATCTGATTTTCTCAAGTCATATTTTTGACATGGCTGCCATTTTGTATGCAGTTTTTCATGATCATGTTTCATAATTTTTGAGCATTATATCTTGATTAATAACAGTAAATTTTTGGAGCCATTATATGGTTGAAAATTTCTTCAAATTGTCTTCATATAGAAATTAAAGCATGACTGGGTGTAGAGTTATATTATATACTTATATTCTTCCCATAAAATTATGAATAAGTTGAACCATGTCTTCTGGCTTTTAATATTATTAAGCCTGAGAAAAGCTTTATTTTTGAAAAAAAAATTTGGTAGTGTTATGTGCTGAATCACGCCACTCACCAAAAAGTTCATATATTTAAGTCCTAACTTTTAACACAGAATATGACTAAATTTGGAGAGAAGTTCTTTTAAAAGTTAAATAACTTAAAATTAGGTTATTGGGGTGAGCCTTAATCCAGGATGGCTGGTATGCTTATAAGAAGTAAGGATTAGGACACAAACACACAAAGGGAAGACCATGTGAAAACACATAGAAAAGATAGCCACCCACAAGCTGAGGGGAAACAAACCCTGCTAACACTTTGATCTTGAACTTCTAGCCTCCAGGACTATGAGGAATAAATTTCTGTTGTGTAAACCTTCTAGTTTGTGTTACTTTGTCACGGCAGCCCTGGCAAACTAATACAGGTAGGAAGCTTAACTATTTTTGTCTACAACTCTACAAAGAGATTTGTATGTGATATCATTATTCCAGAAGTTCACAATATGATTACCTGGTGCTTTTGAAACTGCAGAACAGAATATTATAATATTTTTGCAGAATGTTAATTGGTGTTTTTTTCTTAAAAAGGAAATTCATGATAATGTCAGAAAGCACCAGATAATAGCATAATTTCTTATATGTGTTAATATGTAATTTTTCATCTTAAATCTCTGAGATGGATTTCTGATTTGTTACCATTTTCTGAAACCCGCCTCTTTTTAAATTGGAATGGCAATCCAATGAACAGTAAGAATACAAGAATTTTTAAAAATAACTTATAATATTTGTTGCAGAAGGAGATCTTTCCATCTGTAGACGTGTATCTTTTTCCGGATACTAAAAGGATTTTTCTACCAATTAAGGTTGAGGGTTATTGTACTTTTCCCATTTGATCTAATTCTTTTTTTAACAATACTATTGGCCATGAATATAGTTTCATTTTTTCCTATTTCATATTGTAATCTTTTATCTTTTCATCTCTTGTCTTTATGCCCTATGCTCTGGGGGGTTTCACAAGGTTTTCTTAATCACTGATTTGATTTTATAAAGTATTGATTTTGCTCCTTTTATTCCTAAAGCTGATATATATTCAGATGTTTTATATTCAGTTTCCTTATAATCTGCTGCTGTGGCTAAATCACTTCAGTCATTCCCAACTCTTTGTGACCTCCAACCCCATGGACTATAACCCACCAGGCTCCCCTGTCCATGGGATTCTCCAGGAAAGAATACGGGAGTAGGTTGCCATGCCCTCCTCCAGTGGATCTTTCCAACCCAGGGATTAAACCTATGTCTCTTATGTCTCCTGCATTGGCAGGCAGGTTCTTTACCACCAGCACCATCTGGGAATCCGAATTTCTTATATAGTTCCTTGTTTTATCCCTGCCCTCTGTTACATATTTTGGCTATGCATTAAACATTCCTTTCATCTGAGATTATTTTGTCTTATTTAATATTTTGTTGCCATTTTTAGTGTTCATATTCCTCCTTTAATAATAAGTACAAGATCTTCTTTTCCCAAGACATTTCTGTTTGCTGTAGTAAATAGTTAAAAGTTTCATTTTACTTTCACTCTTGAGAAAATTTGTTTTTCATCTTGGGTTATGGTATAGATTCTTTCTGTTGGCTTCATAGTGAGTGTGTGCATGTGTGCTATGAATGCATAGGGTTTATTCAGGTGTTTGCAAATGCACAAACTCATTAATAATAGGACTATTCAGGTTAGTTGTTGGCCAGTATTTGGGGTAGGAGGACTTTTCATCATTGCCCTCATTGCTTACACAGATGCTATCAGCATCTACTTCAAGTTTTTAAGTCAGACGGAATGGTTTCCCCCACATGAATTTTTATTGTCCTGTTATTATCTAATTGTTAGTAGCAGTTACATTTGTGATTACTATGTGCCAGTTATTATTCTAAGTGCTTTATGTATTTCTACTCATTTCAGCCTCACAAAAACCTTTGGGGAACCAGAGGCACAATTAAGTCAAGTAACTTCCACAGTTCAGTCAGTCATGTCGAACTCTTTGTGACCCCGTGACTGCAGCACGCCAGGCTTCCATGTCCATCACCAACTTCCAAAGCTCACTCAAACTCATGTCCATTGAGTCAGTGATGCCATCCAGCCATCTTTTCCTCTGTCGCCCCCTTCTCCTTCTGCCTTCAATCTTTCCAAGCAGCAGCATCTTTTCCAACGAGTCAGTTCTTTGCCTCAAGTGGCCAAAGTATTGGAGCCTCAACTTCAGCATCAATCCTTCCAATGAATATTGAGGACTGATTTCCTTTAGGATGGACTGGTTGGATCTCCTTACAGTCCAAGGGATTCTCAAGAGTGTTCTCCAACACCACAGTTCAAAAGCTTCAATTCTTTGGCGCTCAGCTTTCTTTATAGTCCAATTCTCACATCCGTACATGACTACTGGAAAAACAGTAGCTTTGACTAGATGGACGTTTGTTGGTAAAGTAATGTATCTGCTTTTTAATATGCTGTCTAGATTGGTCATAGCTTTAGTACAAGGAGCAAGTGTCTATTAATTTCATGGCTGCAGTCACCATCTGCAGTGATTTTGGAGCCCAAAAAAGTAAAGTCTGTCACTGTTTCTGTTGTTTCCCCATCTATGTGCCATGAAGTGATGGGACCAGATGCCATGATCTTAATTTTCTGAATGTTGAGTTTTATGCCAAGTTTTTCACTTTCTTCTTTCACTTTCATCAAGAGGCTCTTTAGTTCCTCTTCACTTTCTTCCATAAGTGTGGTGTCATCTGCATATGTGAGGTTATTGATATTTCTCCTGGCAATCTTGATTCCATATTGTGCTTCATCCAGCCCATCATTTCACGTGATGTACTCTGCATAGAATGGAGTAGTTCTATACAGTCAGCAAAAACAAGACTGGGAGCTGACTGTGGCACAGATCATGAATTCTTTATTGCCAAATACAGACTTAAATTGAAGAAATTAGGGAAAACCACCAGACCATTCAGGCATGACCTAAATCAAAACTCAACGATTATACAGTGGAAGGGACATATAGATTCAAGGGATTAGATCTGAAAGAAAGAGTGCTTGAAGAACTATGAACAGAGGTTCAAGACATTGTACATGAGGCAGGGATCAAGATCATCCCCAAGGAAAGAAATGCAAAAAGGCAAAATGGTTGTCTGAGGAGACCTTGCAAATAGCTGTGAATAGAAGAGAAGTGAAAGGCAAAGGAGAAAAGGAAACATATACCCATTTGAATGCAAAGTTTCATAGCATAGCAAGGAGAGATAAGAAAGCCTTCCTCAGTGATCAATGCAAAGAAATAGAGGAAAAGAATAGAATGGAAAAGACTAGAGATCTCTTCAAGAAAATTAGAGATACCAAGGGAACATTTCATGCAAAGATGGGCACAATAAAGGACAGAAATGCTATGGGCCTAACAGAAGCAGAAGATATTAAGAAGAGATGGCAAGAATACATAAAAGAACTATACAAAAAACATCTTCATGACCCAGATAATCACCATGGTGTGATCACTTACCTAGAACCAGACATCCTGGAAAGTGAAATCCAGTGGGCCTTAGGAAGCACCATATGAACAAAGCTAATGGAGGCAATGGAATTCAAGTTGAGCTATTTCAAACCCTAAAAGATGATGCTGTGAAAGGGCTGCACTCAATATGCCAGCAAGTTTGGAAAACTCAGTAGTAGCCACAACTGGAAAAGGTCAGTTTCCACTCCAGTCCCAAAGAAAGGCAATGCCAAAGAGTGCTCAAACTACCACACATTTGCACTCATCTCACACACTAGTAAAGTAATGCTCAATCTTTTCCAAGCCAGGCTTTAGCAGTGTGTGAACCATGAACTTCCAGATGTTCAAGCTGGATTTTGAAAAGGCAGAGGAACCAGAGATCAAATTGCCAACATCCATTGTATCATTGAAAAAGCAAGAGAGTTCCAGAAAAAATCTACTTTTTCTTTATTGACTATGTCAAAGCCTTTAACTGTGTGGATCACAACAAACTCTGGAAAATTCTTAAAGAGATGGGAATACCAGACAACCTGACCTGCCTCCTGAGAAATCTGTATGCAGGTCAAGAAGCAACGGTTAGAACTGGACATGGAACAACAGACTGGATCGAAATAGGGAAAGGAGTACATCAAGGCTGTATATTGTCACCCTGCTTATTTTTCTTATATGCTGAGTACATCACATGAAATGCTGGACTGGAAGAAGCACAGCTGGAATCAAGATTGCCAAGAGAAATATCAATAACCTCAGATATGCTTGCAGATGACACCACCTTTGTGGCAGAAAGTGAAGAAGACCAAAGAGCCTCTTGATGAAAGTGAAAGAGGAGAGTGAAAAACTTGACATAAAACTCAGCATTCAGAAAATTAAGATAATTGCATCTTGTTCCATCACTTCATGGCAAATAGATGGGGAAACAGTGGAAACAGTGATAGTCTATTTTTGGGGGCTCCAAAATCACTGCAGATGGTGACTGCAGCCATGAAATTAAAAGACGCTTGCTTATTTTTGCTTTTATTTCCAATATTCTGGGAGGTGGGTCATGGAGGATCCTGCTGTGATTTATGTCAGAGAGTGTTTTGCCTGCGTTCTCCTCTAGGAGTTTTATAGTTTCTGGTCTTACATTTAGTTCTCTAATCCATTTTGAGTTTATTTTTGTGTATGGTGTTAGGAAGTGTTCTAGTTTCATTCTTTTACAAGTGGCTGACCAGTTTTCCCAGCACCACTTGTTAAAGAGACTGTCTTTTCTCCATTTTATATTCTTGCCTCCTTTGTCAAAGATAAGGTGTCCATAGGTGCATGGATTTATTTCTGGGCTTTCTATTTTTTTCCATTGATCTATATTTCTTTCTTTATGCCAGTACCATACTGTCTTGATGACTGTGGCTTTGTAGTAGAGCCTGAAGTCTGGCAGGATAATTCCCCCAGTTCCATTTTTCTTCCTCAAGATTGCTTTGGCTATTCGAGGTTTTTTTGTATTTCCATACAAATTGTGAGATTATTTGTTCTAGTTCTGTGAAAAATATCGTTGGTAGCTTGATAGGGATTGCATTGAATGTGTAAATTACTTTGGGTAGTATACTCATTTTTACAATATTTATTCTTCCAATCTATGAACATGGTATATTTCTCCATCTATTAGTGTCCTCTTTGATTGCTTTCAGTAGTGTTTTATAGTTTTCTACGTACAAGACTTTTGTTTCCTTAGGTAGATATATTCCTAAGTATTTTATTCTTTTCGTTGCAACAGTGAATGGAATAGTTTCCTTAATTTCTCTTTCTATTTTCTCATTATTAGTGTATAGGAATGCAAGGGATTTCTGTGTGTTGATTTTATATCCTGCAACGTTACTGTATTCATTGATTAGCTCTAGTAGTTTTCTGGTAGAGTCTCTAGGGTTTTCTGTGTAGAGGATCATGTCATCAGCGAACAGTGAAAATTTTACTTCTTCTTTTCCTATTTGTATTCCTTTTATGTCTTTTTCTGCTCTGATTGCTGTGGCCAAAACTTCCAGAACTATGTTGAATAGTAGTGGTGAGAGTGGGCATCCTTGTCTTGTTCCTGACTTTAGGGGAAATGCTTTCAGTTTTTCACCATTGAGGATAATGTTTGCTGTGGGTTTGTCATATATAGCTTTTATTATGTTGAGATATGTCCCTTCTATTCCCACTTTCTGGAGGGTTTTTATCATAAATGGATGTTGAATTTTGTCGAAGGCTTTCTCTGCATCTATTGAGATAATCTTATGATTTTTATTTTTCAGTTTGTTAATGTGGTGTATTATGGTGATTGATTTGCGGATATTGAAGAATCCTTGCATTCCTGGGATAAAGCCCACTTGGTCATGATGTGTGATCTTCTTAATATGTTGTTGGATTCTGATTGCTAGAATTTTGTTAAGGATTTTTGCATCTATGTTCATCAGTGATATTGGCCTGTAGTTTTCTTTTTTTGTGGGGTCTTTACCAGGTTTTGGGATTAAGGTGATGGTGGCCTCATAGAATGAGTTTGGAAGTTTCCCTTCCTCAGCAATTTTCTGGAAGAGTTTGAGTAGAATAGGTGTTAGCTCTTCTCTAAATTTTTGGTAGAATTCGGCTGTGAAGCCGTCTGGGCCTGAGCTTTTGTTTGCTGGAAGATTCCTGATTACAGCCTCTAGTTCCGTGCTTGTGATGGGTCTGTTCAGATTTTCTATTTCTTCCTGGTTCAGTTTTGGAAAGTTGTACTTTTCTATGAATTTGTCCATTTCTTCCAGGTTATTCATTTTATTGCCATATAATTGCTGATAGTATTCTCTAATAATCCTTTGTATTTCTGTGTTGTCAGTTGTGATCTCTCCATTTTCATTTCTAATTTTATTGATTTGGTTCTTCTCCCTTTGTTTCTTGATAAGTCTGGCTAGTGGTTTGTCAATTTTATTTACCTTCTCAAAGAACCAGCTTTTGGCTTTGTTGATTTTTGCTATGGTCTCTTTTGTTTCTTTTGCATTTATCTCTGCCCTGCTGCTGCTGCTGCTGCGTCACTTCAGTCATGTCCGACTCTGTGTGACCCCATAGACGGAAGCCCACCAGGCTCCCCCGTCCCTGGGATTCTCCAGGCAAGAACACTGGAGTGGGTTACCATTTCCTTCTCCAATGTGTGAAAGTGAAAAGTGAAAGTGAAGTCGCTCAGTCACATCCATCCCTTAGTGACCCCATGGACCTCAGCCCACCAGGCTCCTCCATCCATGGGATTTTCTAGGCAAGAGTACTGGAGTGGCTTGCCATTGCCTTCTCCGTATCTCTGCCCTAATTTTTACGATTTCTTTCTGGGGGAGAGGGTGAGGGTGGGATGATTTGGGAGGATGGCATTGAAACACGTATGTTGTCATATGTGAAAGGAATCACCAGTTCAGGGTCGATGCATGTTAAAGGATGCTCGGGGCTGGTGTGCAGGGATGACCTAGAGGGAGGATAAAGGGAGGAGGGAGGTGAGAGGGGGGTTCAGGAGGGGGAACTTATGTAAACCCGGGGCGAATTCATGTCAATGTATGGCAAAACCAACCAAAATAATATTGTAAAATAATTTGCCTCCAATAAAAAATAAATTAATTACAAAAAATAAAAAAGTAAAAGATGCTTGCTTGGAAGAAAAGGTATAACCAAGTTAGGCAGATTATTAAAAGCAGAGACATTATATTGCCAACAAAATTTCATCTAATGAGCTGTGGTTTTTTTAGTAGTCATGTATAGATGTGACAGTTGTACCATAAAGAAAGTTGAGCTCCGAATGATTGATGTTTTTGAATTTTGGTGTTGGAGAAGACTGTTGAGAATCCCTTGGACTGCAAGGAGATCAAATCAGTCCATCCTAAAGGAAGTCACTCCTGAATATTCTTTGCAAGGACTGATGCTGAACTTTGGCCACCTGATGCAAAGAACTGACTCATTTGAAAAGACCCTGATGCTGGGAATGTTTGAAAGCCAGAAGAGAAGGGGAAAACAGATGATGAGATGGTTGGATGGCATCAAGGACTCAATGGACATGAGTTTTATTAAACTCTAGGAGTTGGTGATTCATAGGGAGGCCTGGTGTGCTGCAGTTATGAGGTCACAAAGAGTCAGACATGACTGAGTGACTGAACTGAACTGACTCTGCATATAAGTCAAATAAGAGTGACAATATACAGCCTTGATGTACTCCTTTCCCAATTTGGAACCAGTCTGTTGTTCCATGTCCAGTTCTGTTTCTTCTTGTCCTGTATACAGCTTTCTCAGGAGGCAGTTCCGGTGCTCTTATTTCCATCTCTTGAAGAATTTTCCACATTTTGTTGTGATTCACACAGTCAAAGGCTTGGCATAGTCAATAAAGCAGAAGTAGACATTTTTCTGGAACTCTTTCGCTTTTTCGATGACCCAACAGATGTTGGCAATTTGATCTCTGGTTCCTCTGCCTTTTCTAAATCCATCTCGAACATCTGGAGAACATCCTATTCTTTCACATACTATTGAAGCCCGGCTTGGAGGATTTTGAGCATTACTTTACTAGTGTGTAATATGCGTATAGTTGTGTGATAGTTTGAACATATTTTGGCATTGCATTTCTTTGGGATTGGAATGAAGACTGACCTTTTCCAGTTGTGGCCACTGTTGAGTTTTCCAAATTTGCTGCTTATTGAGTGCAGCACTTTCACAGCATCATCTTTTAGGATTTGAAATAGCTCAACTGGAATTCCATCTCCTTCCCTAGTTTTGTTCATAGTGATGCTTCCTAAGGCCCACTGTACTTCACATTCTAGGATTTATGGTTCTAGGTGAGTGATCACACCACCGTGGTTATCTGGGTTGTGAATATCTTTTTTGAATAGTTCTTCTGTGTATTCTTGCCACCTCTTCTTAATATCTTCTGCTTCTGTTAGGTCCATAGCATTTCTGTCCTTTTTGTGCCCATCTTTGCATGAAAAATTCCCTTTGTATCTCTGATTTTCTTGAAGAGATCTCTAGACTTTCCCATTCTATTGTTTTCCTCTATTTCTTTGCATTAATCACTGAGGAAGGCTTTCCTATCTCTCCTTTCTATTCTTTGGAATGCTGCATTCAAACGGGTATATCTTTCCCTTACTCCTTTGCCTTTAGCGTCTCTTCTTTTCTGAGGTATATGTTAGCTCTACTCAGATAACCATTTTGTCTTTTTGCATTTCTTTTTCTTGGGAATCGTCTTGATCACTGCCTCCGGTACAATGTCATGCCCAAGCTATGGAATATTAAGGAACGAAGCTAGATACCTGACCACTGTGCAGGTCTTTTATATGGACTGAGATGAGATGTCCTTCTCCCATTGCCTCATCATCTGAACATACAAAATTATTTCATATGTTGTTGTTGTTCAATTGCTCAATCATATGCGATTCTTTTTTCCCTCATGAACTGCAGCACTCCAGTCTTCCCGGTAGTTCACTATCTCCTGGAGCTTTCTCAAGCTCATATCCATTGAGTTGGCAATGCCATCCAACCATCTCATCATCTGTTATCCCTTTCTCCTCCTGCCTTCATTCTTTCCCAGCATGAGGGTCTTTTCCAATGGTCAACTCTTTGCATCAGGTGGCCAAAGTATTGGAGCCTCAGCTTCAGCATCAGTTCTTTCAATGAATATTCAGGGTTGATTTCCTTTAGGAAATCTTTACTTCGATCTCCTTACAGTCCAAGGGACTCTCAAGAGTCTTCTCCAACACCACAGTTCAAAAGCATCAATTCTTCATTTCTCAGCCTTCTTTATGGTCCAACTCTCACATCCTTACATGACTACTGAAAAACCATAACTTTGACTAGACAGACCTTTGTTGGCAAAGTAATGTCTCTGCTTTTTAATATGTTGTCTAGGTTTGCCCTAGCTTTTCTTCCAAGGAGCAAGCATCTTTTAATTTCATGGCTGCAGTGATTTTGGTGCTCAAGAAAATAAAGCCTATCACCATTTCCATTGTTTCCCCATCTATTTACCATGAAATGATGGGACCAGATGCCATGATCTTAGTTTTGTGAATGTTGAGTTTTAATTGTCATATCTTTACCCATTTTTTAAAAAAAGTTCTATAATCCTTTTCTTACATAAAAAGATTACTTCGGAGTACAGTGCTACCCTCCTGTTGCCTTGTAAAATTCCAATGACAAGAGAGAATGTTGCACTGGCCATGCCTTTCTATGATTGGCTTGGTATTATTCTTGGAAAATAGTCTTCAATTAGATACAGAAAGAGAGGTTCTGATGGGATAATGGTTTGTAATGGTCCTGTCCAGCTCAAGCAGTATCTTTGTCATGGTAGAGAGGTGCATGCAGAATTCTCTCTGTTAAGACATCAAGTTTTTGACACAAGCTCACGGTGGGATTCGATGGAAATGTCTTTCTTTGTTCCTGCTTAGCCCTGATAATCTGCCTTAGGGCTCCTCTACTTTGGTCCTGGAAATTCCTCCTGGGATCACGTAGATTGTAAAGAACATTCCTAGTTACTAGCAGTATGGAAACTGTGCTTGTCTTTGTTCATTTGCATGAATACATAAAAGGGAAAGCTTAACTTTATTATTTTCTACAAAGTGGCAAACCAGTCTGATGTTCTAACCAGGCAGTTTGGAGGATGGAGAATCAGGGTTAGGTGTGTGAGTGAGGTCACTGAGGGCAAATGTTGACAATGTAGATGAGACAATTTCCAAAAAAAAAAAAAATCTAAACATCAAGGCCAGAGCTGTGATGGAAAGGAAGAAATCAACTAAAAAAGGACCAAAATAGTGGCAGTCAGGTAAATGAGCCAGTAGAACTTAGAGAAAATATCCACTGTGGTTATGGTCTACAATGAATATAACTCTTAAGTAGATATCTTATGTAGATATCTTGGCTATTTCACAGCTAGAAGTAAGTTATCAAGGCCAACTAATTTAATTTATTAAAAGTGAAAGTGAAAGTTACTCATTCGTATCTCACTCTTTGTGACCCCATGGACTATACAGTCCATGTAATTCTCCAGGACAGAATACTGGGGTTGGGTAGCCTTTCCCTTCTCCAGGGCATCTTCTCAACCCAGGGATCGAACCCAGGTCTCCCACATTGCAGGCAGATTCTTTACCAGCTGCGCCACAAGGGAAGCCCATTTTTAAAATTATTATTATATGTTAATCTATTAGGACAAAAATCATTTAAATACAACCCAAACCCCATCATCTAAGGTGCCAAAGACTGTAACTCTAAGGCATCCTACGAAGAGGGAGATTCTTAACCAGATTTTTTCTATGGATTGGTTGCATTGGACTAGGTTTGTTGGGCTTTCACTGAAGTAAAACACAGTATCTATGGGAGTATATAACATCTTGTATGAAATATTCAAATTTTCTATTTTGAGTGATTAGGCAGATGAAGGAATAAACTATGGAAGCTTAATGAATAGCTATGAAGCTAGGATAGATTCATCTGGACATGCACAACAGGAGACCCAAGGCTCAGACTTATGCCCTCAGTCACTCTAAGTTGTTGACTTTCGGCAAAGTGGCTACTTAGAGAGCCAAACAGGAGAGTATTTTCCTCCTGAATGGTTTTCCCTTTGGCCTCATGCTGATTGGGATAATCAGGTTGCTAGGTTACTCTTTGATGTAAAAAATAAAGTCAGTGAATCACTAATGTAAGGTATGTATGGCACATGTTAGTGAGGGAAGGAAATGCATCATCATCATGTTGAAGATCAAGGTTTATCAAAGGTGTTAGAATAAAATTCAGAGCAATTATATTCTGAAAATATTGGAAAATCAAGAAGATACAGGAATTCTTCAGTTTTTTAACCTGGTCCTTGATATCAGCATATGTGTCATATGTAGGTGGTAGCATACTATAACAGGTGCTCCCAAAAATGAAGTCTATAAAATTCCCCACGGTCTACATTTAATATCAAGACTTTTCCTCAGCATTCTCTGTTCTTCCCAAATATTCACACATACTGACCTGTGTGTTAAGACCTCTTAAATTACTACTGCAACTAGATATTTACTTATAATTTTTCTCAGGTTAAAATGAATGGCTAAAAGGTGCCTAACAGAGCTTATCCTACAGTAAGACTAAGCACATCATTATCTTGTACTGGCTTTGGTAGAAGCAAATTCTCTGTGATTTCGATTGTTTTCATTAGAACCTAAAACTCAAAATGCCCTGAGCACCAGCACATATTAATACATTATATTATACATTCTATACATGTATATATACATTCTAGTACATGCAGTTTTTCAACCTCAGTGATCTCAGCCTTGTTTAGAATCTTGACATTTACTTTGTGGAAGAAACTACTGGTTCAACAAGAAGCATTTCTATTCCTTCTTAGGCTACTGAACTGACTACATTTCTTCTTCTTCTTCTTTTTTTTTTTTCCATTTTTTAGTTTATATTGAAGTATAGTTGATTTAAAATGTTGTGTTAGTTTTAGGTGTGCAGATATGTGATTCAGTTATACAAGGTTCTATTAATTTTCAAATTGTTGTTCTCATTTAGGCTTTTACAAAATACAGTGGGTCCTTACTGGTTATCTGTCTTAAGAGTGTACATGTTAATCCCAAATTCTCAATCTATACTTCCCTCCCACCCTTTCTCCTTGGTAACCATAAGTTCATTTTCTAAGTCTGTGTATCTGTTTCTGTTTTGGAAATAAGTTCATTTATATAATTTTCCTTAGTTTCTGCATATAAAAAATATCATATGATATTTGTGTTTCTCTGTCTGACTTACTTCACTTAGTATGATAATTTCCAGGTCTATCGATGTTGCTGCAAATGGCATTATTCCATTCTTTATGATGGCTGAGTAATATTCCATTGTGTATATACACACATACCACACCTTCTTTATTCATTTATCTGTCAGTGGACATTGACGTTGTTTCCATGTCTTAACTCTTGTAAATAGAGTTGCTATGAACACTGGTGTTCATGTTTCTTTTCAAATTAGAGTTTTCTTTAGATATATGGCAAGAAGTGGGATTCCTGCATAACACTGTAGCTCTATTTTTAGTTTTTTTAAAGAAACTTCCATTTTCTTTTCCATGGGGATGGTCTTGATCCCTGTCTCCTGTACAATGTCACAAACCTCCATCCATAGTTCATCAGGCACTCTGTCTATCAGATCTAGTCCCTTAAATCTATTTCTCACTTCCACTATATAATCACAAGGGATTTGATTTAGGTCATACCTGAATGGTCTAGTGGTTTTCCCTACTTTCTTCAATTTAAGTCTGAATTTGGCATTAAGGAGTTAACGTTCTGAGCCACCATCAGCTCCCAGTCTTGTTTTTGCTGACTGTATAGAGCTTCTCCATCTTTGGCTGCAAAGAATATAATCAATCTGATTTCGGTGTTGACCATCTGGTGATGTCCATGTGTAGAGTCTTCTCTTGTGTTGTTTGAAGAGGGTGTTTGTATGACCAGTGCATTCTCTTGGCAAAACTCTATTAGCTTATGCCCTGCTTCATTCCATACTCCAAGGCCAAATTTGCCTGTTACTCCAGGTGTTTCTTGACTTCCTACTTTTGCAGTCCCCTAAAATGAAAAGGACATCTTTTGGGGGTGTTAGTTCTAGAAGTTTTTATAGGTTTTCATAGAATCGTTCAACTTCAGCTTCTTCAGAGTAACTGGTTGTAGCATAGGCTTGGATTACCGTGGTATTGAATGGTTTGCCCTAGGAGGCCTTACAAATAGCCATGTAAAGAAGAGAAGTGAAAAGCAAAGGAGAAAAGGAAAGATATAAGCATCTGAATGCAGAGTTCCAAAGAATAGCAAGGAGAGATAAGAAAGTCTTCCTCAGCAATCAATGCAAAGAAATAGAGGAAAACAACAGAACGGGAAAGACTAGAGATCTCTTCAAGAAAATTAGAGATACCATGGGAACATTTCATGCAAAGATAGGCTAGATAAAGGACAGAAATGGTATGGGCCTAACAGAAGCAGAAGATATTAAGAAGAGGTGGCAATAATACACAGAAGAACTGTACAGAAAAGATCTTCATGACCCAGATAATTACAATGGTGTGATCACTCACCTACAGCCAGACATCCTGGAATGTGAAGTCAAGTGGGCCTTAGAAAGCATCATTACAAACAAAGCTAGTGGAGGTGATGGAATACCAGTGCAGCTATTTCAAATCCTGAAAGATGATGCTGTGAAAGTGCTACACTCAATATGCCAGCAAATTTGGAAAACTCAGCAGTGGCCACGAACTGTAAAAGGTCAGTCTTCATTCCAGTCCCAAAGAAAGGCAATGCCAAAGAATGCTCAAACTACCACACAATTGCACTCATCTCACACGCTAGTAAAGTCATGCTCAAAATTCTCCAAGCCAGGCTTTAGCAATATGTGAACCGTGAACTTCCAGATGTTCAAGCTGGATTTAGAAAAGGCATAGGAGCTAGAGATCAAATTGCCAACATCCACTGGATCATCAAAACAGCAAGAGAGTTCCAGAAAAACATCTATTTCTGCTTCATTGACTATGCCAAAGCCTTTGACTGTGGGGATCACAATCAACTGTGGAAAATGCTGAAAGAGACTGGAACACCAGACCACCTGACCTGCCTCTTGAGAAACCTGTATGCAGGTCAGGAAGCAACAGTTAGAACTGGACATGGAACAACAGACTGGTTCCAAATAGGAAAAGGAGTATGTCAAGGCTGTATATTGTCACCCTACTTATTAAACTTATATGCAGAGTACATCATGAGAAATGCTGGGCTGGAAGGAGCACAACCTGGAATCAAGATTGCCAGGAGAAATATCAATAACCTCAGATATGCAGATGACACCACCCTTACGGCAGAAAGTGAAGAGGAACTAAAAAGCCTCTAGATGAAAATGAAAGAGGAGAATTAAAAGTTGGCTTAAAGCGCAACATTCAGAAAACGAAGATCATGGCATCTGGTCCCATCACTTCATGGGAAATAGATGAAAAAACAGTGGAAACAGTGTCAGACTTTATTTTGGGGGGCTCCAAAATCACTACGGATGCTGATTGCAGCCCTGAAATTAAAAGACGCTTACTCCTTGGAAGGAAAGTTATGACCAACCTAGATAGCATATTAAAAAGCAGAGACATCACTTTGTCAACAAAGGTCCGTTGAGTCGAGGCTATGGTATTTTCAGTAGTCATGTATGGATGTGAGAGTTGGACTGTGAAGAAAGTTGAGCACCAAAGAATTGATGCCTTGAACTGTGGTGTTGGAGAAGACTCTTGAGCGTCCCTTGGACTGCAAGGAGATCCAACCAGTCCATCCTAAAGGAGATCAATCCTGGGTGTTCATTGGAAGGACTGATGCTAAAGCTGAAACTCCAATACTTCGGCCACTTCATGCGAAGAGTTGACTCATTGGAAAAGGTCCTGATGCTGGGAGGGATTGGGGGCAGGAGGAGAAGGGGACAACAGAGGATGAGATGACTGGATGGCATCACCTATTCGATGGCCATGAGTTTAGGTAAAGTCTGGGAGTTGGTGATGGACAGGAAGGCCTGGCATGGTGCAGTTCTTGGGGTCGCAAAGAGTCAGACACGACTGAGTCACTGAACTGAACTGAAGAAACTTCCATGCTATTCTCCACAGTGGCTATACCAATTTGCATTCTCACTAGCAGCAAGAGTGTTCTCCTTTCTCCACAATCTCTCCAGCATTTGCTGTTTGTTGTTTGTAGCCTTTTTGAGGATAGCCATTCTGACTGGTGTGAGATGATATCTCATTGTACTTTTGAGTTGCATTTCTCTGTTAATTAGCATGCTTGAGCATCTTTTCATATGCCTCTTGCCCATCTGTTTGTCTTCTTTGGAGAAAGGTCTTCTGCCCAGTTTTTGATTGGATTTATTTATTTTTATTTTTCGTATTGAGCCACATGAGTTGCTTATTTTGGAGATTAACTCTTGTTTACATCATTGAAAATATTTTCTCCTGTTCTGTGGATTGTCTTTTTGTTTTGCCAGTGGTTTCCATTGCTGTACAAAAATGTTTGAATTTAATTAGGTTCAATTTGTTTCTTTTTGTTATTTTATTTTTTATCATTTTGTTTTGCTTATTTTTATTTCCATTTTTCTAGGAGACAGATGAAAAAAGATTGCTGCAATTTATGTCAAAGAATGTTCTGTCTAGTTTTCCTTTAAGAGATTTATTTTGTCTGATCTCACATTTAGGTTTTTAACCCATTTTGAGTTCATTTTTATGTATGGTGTTAAAGAATGCTCCAAGTTCACTTTTTAATATGTAGCTGTCCCATTTTCCCAGTACCATTTATTGAAGAGGCTTTCCTCCTTCCTGTATTCTTTCCTCCCTTGTTATAGATTAATTTACCATAGGTTCATGGGTTTATTTCTTAGCTTTCTATCCTGTTCCAGTGACTATAGCTTCAGTATAGTCTAAAGTCAAGAAGCCTGATTCACTCAGCTCTGTTTTTTTTCTCAAGTTTGCTTTGGCTATTTGGGATCTTTTGTGTTTCCATACAAGTTCTTAAATTATTTGTTCTAGTTCTGTGGAAAATGCCATTTTGGTAATTTTATAGACATAGTGTTGAATTTGTAAATTGCATTGAATAGTATAGTCATTTTCACAATATTTTTTTTTTCAATCCAAGAACATGATATATGTTCCCATCTGTTTGTGTAATCTTCAATTTCATTCATCAAAGTCTTATAGTTTTTGGCATACAGGCTTTTGCCTCCTTAGATAGGTTTATTCCTGTGTATTTTATTCCTTTTGATGCAATGGTAAATGAGACTGTTTCTTTAATTTTTCTTTCTTGTCTTTTGTTGTTAGTGTATAGAAATGCAACAGAAGTCTAGGTATCAATTTTGTGTCCTACAACTTTACTAAATTCATTAATGAGCTCTCCTAGTTTTCTGGTAGCATCTTTAGAATTTTCTGTGTGTACAATCATGTCATCTGCAAACAGTGACTGTTTTTCTTCTTCTTTTCCTATTTGGATTCCTTTTATTTTCCTCTCCTTTTGCCATAGTGAGAACTTCCAAAACTATGTTGAATTAAAGTGATAAGAGTAGGTACCCTTGTCTTGTTCCTGATCTTAGAGGAAATGCTTTCAGCTTTTCATCATTGAATATGATGTGACCTGTAAGTTTGTCAAGATAGCCTTTATTTTGTTGAGATATTTTCCCTCTATGCTCACTTTCTGGACTGTTTTTTTTATCATAAATGGGTGTTGAATTATGTCAAAAGCTTTTTCTGCATCTATTGAGATGATTGTATAGTTTTTTTTCTCAACTTATTTTGTTGTTTTGTATATCACAATTGATTTGCAAATATTGAAAAAGTCTTGCATCCCTGGGAATAAGTCCCATTTGATTATGGTGTTAAGCATCCTTTTCAATGAGGGCTGGCCATATGTTGAAGGTTTAACCAAGGAATATGAACAGAAGTGGTATGTGTCACTTGTAGGTGAGGCCTGGAAGATCTGCCTACATGAATTGTTCTGTGATTTTCTGGAAACTCCTGTAACATTATATGAGACTGCATATTGAAGCTGGCAGAGAAACCATCAGCCTAAGTCCCTAGACAAAAATTTTCGGAGAATCCATTATGTTATTCTCCCATTTGCCATCCTGAATAGACATTGGAACGTTATGTAAACAAATAAGTTTTGGTTGCTTTGAGTCATTGTGTGTTGGGTCTGTGTATTACTGCAATATATGTTACAAAAGAGTACTTTTAAGTGATGTGCTCAGTTTTTCTCATGTACATACAATTTTATCTTATAAGCAGATTGTTATGCTAAATGAAAATATAGATACACAGAGGCTCAAGGAACAGCAGTTAAGAGAATAAGTTTTCAAGGAATAGTAATTACCCTTAGTAGTATGATCCTGGCTCAAAAGGAATTCTTAATAACTCACTTGTATAAAAACTAGCTGTAAAATGAAAATCTTTTAGTCTGTTGGAACGTTAACAGGCTTCTAAACTAAACTTCCAATGCTCAGTCTGAGTGGGTGATGCATTAAAAAACCTCTTTACACATGTAGTTGAAAGTTTTTATTCCTGTTTTCTCAAATAAAACTTATGCAGATGACACCACCCTTATGGCAGAAAGCAAAGAAGAACTAAAGAGCCTCTTGATGAAAGTGAAAGAGGAGAGAGAAAAAGTTGGCTTAAAGCTTAACATTCAGAAAACTAAGATCATGGCATCCAGTCCCATCACTTCATGGCAAATATATGGGGAAACAGTGGAAAGAGTGGCTGACTTTATTTTTCTGGGTTCCCAAATCACTGCAGATGGTGACTGCAGCCATGAAATTAAAAGACACTTGCTCCTTGGAAGGAAAGTTATGACCAATCTAGACAGCATATTAAAAAGCAGAGACATTACTTTGCCAACAAAATTCCGTCTAGTCAAGGCTATGGTTTTTCCAGTAGTCATGTATGGATGTGAGAGTTGGACTGTGAAGAAAGCTGAGTGCCAAAGAATTAATGCTTTTGAACTGTGGTTTTGGAGAAGACTCTTGAGCATCCCTTGGACTACAAGGAGATCCAACCAGTCCATCCTAAAGGAGATCAGGGCTGGGTGTTCATTGGAAGGACAGATGTTGATGCTGAAACTCCAATACTTTGGCCACCTGACGTGAAGAGTTGACTCATTTGAAAAGACCCTGATGCTGGGAAAGATTGAGGGCAGGAGGGGAAGGGGATGACAGAGGATGAGATGGTTAGATGGTATCACTGACACAATGGACATGGGTTTGAGTAGACTCCAGGCGATGGTGATGGACAGGGAGGCCTGGAGTGCTGCGGTTCATGGGGTCGCAAAGTCAGACACGACTGAGCGACTGAACTGAACTGAACTGAATGGTGGCAGAGTTCTAGGTTGTCTTTAATGACTTCAGCTCCTTGAATTCCTATCCATGTGCAATTACCTTCTCCTTGAGTGTGGGCTGCATATAGTGACTTGCTTCTAACCAGTAGAATACAGCAGAAGTAACGGGATGTCACTTACATGATCAGGTTACAAAAACTTATGACTTCCATCTTGCTAGCATACTTATTCTCTTATTTGACTTTCAAATTCAGAAGAAGCAAGATGCCATGTCAGAGAGTCCCCTACATCAAGGGATTAATTGAGAATATGCTCTAACCAAACTCAGCAGGGTACTGAGGCCCTAAGTCCACTATGTCTGAGAAATTGAATTTTGTAAAAAAGGCCAAGTGAATGTAGTAGGTCCTTCCTGTCAAGGCTTCAGGTGAAACTGGAGACCCTAGACTGACCCCTTAGTTGTGGGAGAATGTAAGTCAGAGGATCCATTTAAGCTCTACCGAGATTTCTGGTCCCCAAAATAGAGATAATATATGTGTATTGAAGTTGCTCAATTTGTGGTAATTTCTTATGCAAACAACAGGTAATTAGTACGCATAGGGTATTAACAGGCCTCTGGACTAAATTTCATGAATCAGTCAAAATAGCTTGTCCCTCAGATAACTTTCTTTAACATTCACAGTTAAAATGATCATCTTTCTGGTTTTATTTTTTCCAGAGAATGTGTATGGGTATTCATATATGACATTTTAATGTGTATTATAATACTTTTCATGCCGGTTTTATATTAGAATATAGGCCTCTTGAAGGGAATGATATCTTACCTATGGTCTTTGTGTCTTCTGTGGTTTGGGTCCAATATGTAAATGTGTGTGTTCTTAGTCACTTAGTCGTGTCCAACTCTTTGTGACCTTATGGGCTGTAGCCTGCCAGGCTCCTTTGTCCATGAGGATTCTCCAGGCAAGAATACTGGTTGGGTTGCCATACCCTCCTCCAGAGCATCTTCCTAACCCAGGAATTGAACCAGGGTCTCCTGCATTGCAGGCAGATTCTTTACTAGCTGAGCTACCAGGGAAGCCCAATATGTAACTTGTATTCAGTAAATGCTGAGTACCAATACTAAATAATAATAAATAAATACCAATAAATGATGAAATAATTAAACTTTCTACTATTTTGGGAATCTGCATTTACAACTGATTTAGATACTACACATTTCCTCTTATAAAAAGTACCTCGTTTCTGTCAAATTATGGACAGTTTATTTTTCTTTTGCAGTTAAATTTATTTTCAAATATATTCTAGAATCATCAACTGTATATTTTTACAATTTTACTAAATTTTTGTTCAGCGTAATTTTCTAGGAAAATATTCATGGAGCTTTTTCTTACTTAGATTCAACAGAGGATTAATTTAAAAAAACATGATTCAGATTTACTAACTTAATGCAATTTCTTTTTTCCCCAAAGTAGCAATATAAAAAGCTTGATGAGATATATATATATACACACACACACACATTTTATTAAAATGTATGCAAATATTTAAGGATCTAGGAATTCAGTTTCAAGGTAAGCTAAAAGTGAAATTTTTAAAAAATTATGGTGTATATATATAAATAATCAAAGGTAGTTAATAATAGAATTATGTATACCTGTATTTGTGCATGGCATATATTTTTATGAATATATATAAAATACATAGGATGAGTTAGAGAAATTAAAATATCACTTCTAAATAATAAAGGGATTCTTTTTTCATATTTGTTTTGCATTTCATGCTAAATTTTATTAAAGCATATTTTAATATCTTTCATTTTAGAATCCATTTTTGTCTAATTATAATCTTTTATCAGTAATAGAGGATAAGAAGCCTTTTAAGAGGAGAGTGAAAAGGTTGGCTTGAAGCTCAACATTCAGAAAACGAAGATCATGGTACCTGGTCACATCACTTCATGAGAAATAGATGGGGAAACAGTGGAAACAGTGTCAGACTTTATTTTATTGGGCTCCAAAATCACTGTGGATGCTGATTGCAGCCAGGAAATTAAAAGACGCTTACTCCTTGGAAGGAATGTTATGACCAACCTAGATAGCATATTAAAAAGCAGAGATATTACTTTGCCAACAAAGGTCCATCTAGTCAAGGCTATGGTTTTTCCCGTGGTCATGTATGGATGTGAGAGTTGGACTGTGAAGAAAGCTGATCGCCGAAGAATTGATGCTTTTGAACTGTGGTGCTGGAGAAGACTCTTGAGAGTCCCTTGGACCGCAAGGAGATCCAACCAGTCCATTCTAAAGGAGATCAATCCTGGGTGTTCATTGGAAGGACTGATGCTAAAGCTGAAACTGCAATGCTTTGGCCACCTCATGTGACGAGTTGACTCATTGGAAAAGACTCTGATGCTGGGAAGGATTGGGGGTGGGAGGAGAAGGGGACGACAGAGAATGAGATGGCTGGATGGCATCACCGACTCTATGGACATGAGTTTGAGTGAACTCCGGGATTTGGTGATGGACAGGGAGGCCTGGTGTGCTATGATTCATGGGGTCGCAAAGAGTTGGACACGACTGAGCGACTGAACTGAAGCACATAAAATGATGACATTTTGATGAAATTCAGTTGAGCAATAATTTTATCAAATAATATATTTCTTTTAAAAAATACTAGTAAGGAAAACACACAAATTGGATAGCATAGAAAGAAAAATTTTACCTTAAATAATTTGTCCTACCTTTCAAGTTCAGTTCAGTTCAGTTGCTCAGTCGTGTCCGACTCTTTGCAACCCCATGAATCACAGCACGCCAGGCCTCCCTGTCCATCACCAACTCCCGGAGTTCACTCAAACTCATGTCCATCGAGTCGGTGATGCCATCCAGCCATCTCATTCTTTGTCGTCCCCTTCTCCTCCTGCCCCCAATCCTTCCCAGCATCAGAGTCTTTTCCAATGAGTCAACTCTTCGCATGAGGTGGCCAAGTATTGGTTTCAGCTTTAGCATCAGTCCTTCCAATGAACACCCAGGACTGATCTCCAGTCCAAATTAGATGAATGTATGAGTTGCACAAATGTTGCAAAATTGCAACAATGTCACTGTTGTAAAAATGTCACTGTTCAAAACAATTTTGAAATACCTGTTTTGATATTATTTAAGAGTCACTCAGTAAGTGCCATAAGACATTAGATCCTCCTTTGTGAGTAACTCAACCTACTTGGCATTGATCAAATTTTGCCAAGATTAAGGAAGGCATTAACATAAAAGTCAGAGAAGGCAATGGCAAGCCACTCCAGTACTCTTGTCTAGAAAATCCCATGGATGGAGGAGCCTGGTAGGCTGCAGTCCGTGGGGTCGCTATGGATCGGACACGACTGAGCGACTTCACTTTCACTTTTCACTTTCACACATTGGAGGAGGAAATGGCAACCCACTCCAGTGTTTTTGCCTGGAGAATCCCAGGGCTGGGGGAGCCTGGTGGGCTTCCGTCTATGGGGTCACACAGAGTCGGACACGACTGAAGTAACTTAGCAGCAGCAACATAAAAGTGCCATAGCTTCTTAAGGCAATTTCAATAAGTTAAAAAACTTTATTGAACAGTGGTATAATTATTGAAATAAATTCTAATAGCCTTCCATGACAATTGTTGCATGAAAGACAGAATTGCTTTTTTGATTGTATACCTATCAGTATTTGACAATATTTTTCCAAATCTACTTGTTTGTATAGAAATATATAATGGATACATGTAGGCATAAATTTATTTATTTGGTTGCTTCACAGATCAATTCTATCATACTCTCTCCAAAACTTGTTTGAAAACTAAATTTAAATATTAATAATAGAAATCATTAGCAGATATTTGAATAT
This sequence comes from Moschus berezovskii, assembly GCF_049115385.1. NCBI lineage: Eukaryota > Metazoa > Chordata > Mammalia > Artiodactyla > Moschidae > Moschus > Moschus berezovskii. The sequence goes on from NC_142462.1 coordinate 61,267,091, forward strand.
ATAACTTTCAAAAATAAAATAATTTAAACTTATCCCTACTGCTACAGGAAGATAATTTTTAGATAAAGTGTCATTGAAAGGCAATAAAGAAGAGAGAAAATTCAATAATATCTTATCTATTCCATTTTATAGATGAGAAGATTAAGACTTAGAGGAATTAAAAGATTTTCACAGAGAAAATAAAATCTTCCAGATGTAGAAGATATCAAAGTGACATGATCTTTTGGATCACAGAAATAGTAACTAAATTCCTTAGGTTTCTATTAGATGACATAGAAGGGTAAAAATCAATGCTAACATTTTGGGACTTACATATATCAAGTTATCCTAAGATATTAACTTTGCCATTGTTTTGATGTTTAGAATATTTTACTGCATTTAGCAACTAGCACAAAATGAAAAGTGCTAAATGCTTACTTTTCACATTTTAATTGCTACAACCCTTATTTTTCCGAGCAGTCAGTCATTGTATACCTGGGCAATCTGAGCTGACAGCCTTATCACTAGGCTTTCTTTCTCCTGTACATGCTAAAGAAAACAGTAAGATGTCCTTTCTTTTAATGAAAAATTCCAAGAATCTAACTCTTATATTTTCTGATGACATTTGGTAACTCCTCTCAGAACAAACAAATTTGAAGAGGTATTATTTATATAACAGGAATTCCAAACATATTTTAATTACCTTTTGAATTGCACAAAAGGTAATCACACATTCTTTCCTTTTCCTGTAAACCACTTTTAATTGACTGGGTACAGAACTAATAACTCAGAGCTTATTAGCAAATATAAACAAGCAATAGCACTAAATGGGGAAGCACAAGATGGCATCTAGTGAGGGAAATAATTGCAATATTGGCTTATGTTCATTTGGGCCTTGCACAAAGGCTCACCAATAATGCATGGTACAGGGAGCAGGTTCGAATGTGTGTTGTTCTAGATGGAATTCCTTCCTTTCATTTCCTTTTCTGATGCTTCTCTTCCATTTTTTCTTCTATACATGCAACCTATATTTTCTGGCCCAAGACAGCTGGAATTACAATCAAAAGGCACAGTTCAAATAATAAGAAAATTTTCTTGCTATACATATTTTTCAGCAGAATTCTGGGAATGCCAGCTCACTTCTGGGTTCTTTCCTCTATCAGTAATGCTTTCAACAATATGATAGGTGACTAAAAGTACAAACCCTACAGCCGGCTGCCTGAGTTAGTTTAGTTTCAGTCCTTAGCAAATGTGTATATTCTAAACCGCTCTCTGTCACAGTCTCCTTATGTATACAGTGATACAGTCTTAATAAAACAATCTTACATCATAGAATTCCTGGGAGGATGAGTTAATGTACATAAAACACTTAGATTGATGCTTATGACAGAGTAAGAACCAGAAAATGTTAGCAATTGTTATTGTTGTTGACATTTTTTCTATATACTTATACACTCTGAGTGTGTTTCATGTCTACTTCTGTTAGCTGTGCATATCTTTATTTTGGACTGTATCTCTTTAGGGGCTTCCCTGATAGCTCAGTTGGTAAAGAATCCGCCTGTAATGCAGGAGACCCTGGTTTGATTCCTGGGTTGGAGAGATCTGCTGGAGAAGGGATAGGCTACCCACTCCAATATTTTTGGGCTTCCCTTGTGGCTCAGATGGTAAAGAATCTACCTGCAATGTGGGAGACCTGGGTTCAATCCCTGGGTTGGGAAGATCCCCTGAAGAAGGGAAAGGCTATCCGTTCCAGTATTCTGGCCTGGAGAATTTCATGAACTGTATAGCCATGGGGTCACAAAGAGTAGGACACAACTGAGTGACTTTCACTTTGACTTTCGTATCTCTTTTATACCATTAGTTTAACTTAATATTTCAACTTCTTGAACTTCCCATACAGTATGATCCCTGCTACCGTGTCATGTTCAGATTCCCCTCTGACATCTCATCAACTAGGATTCTGCTAATAAACCTCAACTTGTTTCTTCTCTCAAAGTAGTTTCTTCTTCTGTTTGGGGCACTGCACAGTGTGTCAGGACTGAGCTGTGACTCCAGTATACTTAGCTATTATCTTTACTGTGAGATGTTAAGATGTTCACATGGAGAGCTTAGTAGGACAGGTGTACAAATTCCTGATTTCCCATTTTGACTAAACTGAGTCTGACTACTATTAAAGCCTTTAAAAAGAAAAAACAAATAGAAGGTCATATGTATGCACAATCCAGATCTGCTGACAATTCCTTATATAAGTCAGTTTTATCCTATATTTCTACTTGTAAATAAATTATATACAATTATCAGATCATTTCTTTTCACATGAAAAGTGTCTATGTGCTTAGTTTTAGTGCAGAGAACAGCTGGTCCTTCCTCATAGAAGTGTTGTGAGAGTTAAACCGTTTAAGGTATATAAAAGCCTCTATTATATTGCTACTAGAACTCCTCAAGATGTCTTTTCAGAAGTTTAAGATCTCAATATGGCAAAAAAATATTTTGGAATGAAGGTTTGAAAATTCACATTCACAAGATTTTTTATATTGAAGTATGATTGAATCACATCCATAAGGCTTTAAACAGATCAGCCTATTAAGTTTGTAGTGAAGTGCCTTAATTAAAATTTGGAATGGTCAGATTATGAAATATATACCCAAATAATAGCATTTACATGCAAGTTATGTTGTTTAAAAATACTTAACTTTCTTCAGTTTTGCTTTCAGTTTGGAGCTTTGACTCTTGAAAAATATTTTTCAAAGACATGTAACAATAAGTTGTTTTTCTGACCTTTATAAATTTGTTTTATTATTACAATCTCTAGCTTATCTCCCATCCATACATATACAGAGATGAACACACATTCTAACATAGAGCTCTGCTATTGTTCTGTATTATTATTATTAGTTACAATCACAATTTTGTATCTGCAGCATTTGTAGATTTTTTCCTGTCTTTGTCCAACATAAATAATTTTCTCTTACTGATAGTCTAAGAGTACTATAAATTTTAAGTAATCCTAGTTCTACTTCCTATATCCATGATTCTATGGCATAACAATTGGATTTTATTTAAAAAAATCACCTTTCTGGGAAACTGAAAACACTTATGAATAATAATACACTTTCCTATTTGTAAAACAAATCTTGAAAGTCTCTAATGCCTGGAGTTCTAGCAATTATTAGATCAGAGTTACACTTTGTCAAGACTAAATGTCTTACATCCTTTCTGGAAGAGAGGAAAACCCTGGGATTACAATGTATTTGAACAAGAAGGTGCTAACTTTGCATTATTTTCCATTCTTTTTCCTGTCTTTGTCAGGAGGATGGATCCATGCTGTGCTATTCTCTATTCTGGTTGCCACCTTTGTCATGAGAATGAGACACCAGAATCAGAGTGTTTCCTGTGAGATATAATAGCATGCTTTCCTGCTCACACCTCTCAGGATGTTGTATTTCATTAGGTGAGAGCCTCTGAATCCCTCAGAGCATCTGCTCAACATTCATCTTTCATGCAAGGTGTCCGTTTTGCTTGCATTCTTGTAAAAGTGTTTGATAATCTTGGTCAGTTGTACAGCCCTCTGTTTCTCAAATAGAACTCTTAAAAAACTGTTATAATTTTTTTTCATTATCAAGTCAAACAAATGTATGTTACAATTTGTGGTATATATTAATAGAAACATCAGTTCAGTTCAGTTCAGTCGCTCAGTCATGTCCGACTCTTTGCGACCCCATGAATCACAGCACGCCAGGCCTCCCTGTCTATCACCAACTCCCAGAGTTCACGCAAACTCATCTCCATCGAGTCGGTGATGTCATCCAGCCATCTCATTCTTTGTCGTCCCCTTCTCCTCCTGCCCACAATCCCTCCCAGCATCAGAGTTTTTTCCAGTGAGTCAACACTTTGCATGAGGTAGCCAAACTATTGGAGTTTCAGCTTCAACATCAGTCCTTCCAATGAACATCCAAGACTGATCTCCTTTAGGATGGACTGGTTGGATCTCCTGGCAGTACAAGGGACTCTCAAGAGTCTTCTCCAACACCACAGTTCAAAAGCATCAATTCTTCAGCGATCAGCTTTCTTCACAGTCCAACTGTCACATCCATATATATCCACTGGAAAAACCATAGCCTTGACTAGATGGACCTTGGTTGGCAAAGTAATGTCTCTGCTTTTTAATGTGCTGTCTAGGTTGGTCATAACTTTCCTTCTAAGGAGCAAGTGTCTTTTAATTTCACGGTTGCAATCAGCATCTGCAGTGATTTTGGAGCCCAAAAAAATAAAGTCTGACACTGTTTCCCCATCTATTTGCCATGAAGTGATGGGACCAGATGTCATGATCTTAGTTTTCTGAATGTTGAGCTTTAAGACAAGTTTTTCACTCTCCTCTTTCACTTTCATCAAGAGGCTTTTAAAAGTTCCTCTTCACTTTCTGCCATAAGGGTGGTGTCATCTGCATATCTGAACTTATTGATATTTCTCCTGGCAATCTTGATTCCAGCCTGTGCTTCTTCCAGCCCAGCATTCCTCATGATGTACTCTGCATATAAGTTTAATAAGTAGGGTGACAATATACAGCCTTGACATACTCCTTTTCCTATTTGGAACCAGTCTGTTGTTCCATGTCCAGTTCTAACTATTGCTTCCTGACCTGCATATAGGTTTCTCAAGAGGCAGTTCAGGCGGTCTGGTATCATACACATGATTTAATTGTTTTTAAAAATACCTATCACTTAAAAATATTTCAGTGCTCCAGTTACACATAGGAATATGCAGCAAGTATTGCTGTTTTGGGGAGAAGAGATGGTAAAATGAGCACTTAAAAAGAGCTTATTCCCTTGAAGATATAGTTATTTTGTATTTTAAAATTTCAACTTTAAAATTTTCATTTGTTTGGGCACCTATTTTTAAATTACTCTTAAATTTGTCTCTTGTCCAGGCTAAGTTATAAATACTGCATTGTAGTTTAAAACCATATTTTGGGCACACGTGTGAAAAGACACTTGCAGATATACATCCAAGTAAATACTTTTTTTTTTATCAAATGTTGAGATATATTGAGTCAGTATTGTTGGGAGAGTGTGCAATTTCCTCGATTCTGTTTCATCACAACAAAAATTTGAAGCTACAGACCAGTGTTACAACCCTTGGATGGACCAGAGTTCAGTTCATTAAAAGATGCTTACTCCTTGGAAGGAAAGTTATGATCAATCTTGATAATATATTAAAAAGCAGAGACATTACTTTGCCAACAAAGGTCCGTCTAGTCAAGGCTATGGTTTTTCCTGTGGTCATGTACGGATGTGAGAGTTGGACCAGAGTTACAGCCCTCAAATAGACCAGTGTTACAGCTCTTAGATGAACCAGTGTTACAGCTCCATTTTATTTAGAAAATTAAGGAAAATGCATCCTCAAAGTGTGAGGGCATGACGACCTAAAAGACCAAAAGATGCAAAGAGAAGAGAGAGACCCCTGGCCCTTTGGCTCCTCTTTTTATGTTTTTTCTCCTCCCCCCCCGAGGCTGCCGTATATAAATTGGGCTAGCCAGGAGTGCTGTTTGTTTTACCTAAGGTCCTCACTACGGTCCTGGGACCTTCCTTTGTTCTCTTTTCACGGACTTTTCCTTTCCTTGTTTTTTAGCCGCTGCCATTCTGGACTCCTTTTTCCTATTTTAACTACCTAACAGTATGATAAAGCTCTCTAAGCTGTTACATTTCTCAGTACAGACAGAATTTCAAACCCATACAGGGTGAGGGAAGAGGACAGGATAAGCAGTACAAGAAGATGACATGCTTAGTCTCACCGTAAGATAAGCTCTATTAGGAACTTTTCAGTCATTCATTTTAACCTGGAAAAAACTACAAATAAATATCTAGTTGCAGTAGTAATTTAAAAGTTCCTGACACACAGGTCAGTTATATGTGAATGTCTGGGAACCTAACATAAAAATTCTTTCAACTCCATTATTTATTCACTTCTACTGGGTGCCAGGTTAGACCAAAGAAGTGGGAATAGCCAAGTTCTGATTTTATTACCTCACAAAACTGAAGTGATTGAGATTTGAGATACAATGTGCTTGTGCTTCAAGACTCAAGAATGAATATCTTTAGCAGAACTTGCAGGCTGGTGACTTGTGAAGCCATTCTCATACCGAAAGTTATTTTTGAAGGGTGGTTATGTACCTCAGTGGAGGCAACTGATCCTTTGCTCTCGCTCGCATCAGAAGGTTAGAGCCCTTTCAAAGCTGTTATGAGCCCTTTCAAAACTTCTAGCTTTCAAAGATCCCTTGCAAAGCTTCTAGCTCAAAGTTTTGCCAATAGCCAGTTTTTAGTTGAGAGAGCTTCATACCCAGGGGGTCTGAGGATCCAGTCTTAACTCTCATGGCTACCAGGTCATTCATTCACTTCAAGATCAAAGGTTTCCCAAATGTGGTGCAGCCATCCTTCTCTGGGGTATATATGGTTGGGGCTAGTTTCAGAGACTGGGGTCAAGGAAAACTGTCCAGCTTCTTTGCAGAGCCACCAACAGTGGTGTCTTAAAGCTGCTCAGAGCATAACTCCATCGATACTTTGTTTCCCCAGGATATTGGAGCTTGCTACCCAGATATTTAATTACCTGAGGGACATGACTCCAGTTATTCTTCTAAGAACAGGAAGGATCATCTAAAGGTAATTTAATTTTTATATTTACATAGCTAGAGGAGACCATTAGATCGCTTTTTGTCAGAGTTATAAAGAAAAAAAAAAAGGTAGCCTTTCTTCCTAAAAGCTATTTGCCTGAAAGGTATGCATATGTCTGTGTGGTTACTGGATTACAGTCTGTTCTGTACTAGCTGTAAATTCCACTAGTGCACCTCCTTTGTTTCTCTGCTTCCCATTGTGGCTCCCTTGTCTAACACAGAACCTGACACAGAAATGGACTAACAAATATTTGTGGAATTAACAAATGAATGAGTATTTGGTACCATCTTTAACTAGAGAGGAAACAAATATCCAGCTAATTTCTATTGTGGTACTCTTCCTGATATCTCTTTCTAGAAGCAGAAAGCTATTCAAGACTCAGATTTATTCAACCTGTGAATAAATACTTTAGGAGATATTGTGACTTAAGTCTATTTTTAAATCAAATAGACCCATCAGTATTTATTACAGCACATCCAATTGTATTCCCCAAAATACCAGTTCTCTAGGATTTGCTAGATAACGTGTGGAAAAAAATGAAAGTTAAGTGAATTTAGAACCACTGAGACCAACAAGTTTCTTTATGGAAGTACTTTTCATAGCCATTGGCAGAGTATTAAACTCTGAAATATAGTATGCTGGTATCTCAAACTTATTTGACCAGGCAGTTTTATTTTTATAGCAACTTTCCTAATGCTTATTATACTCCATGTTGTAATATTAGATTTGAAAACATTTAAAAATTTCATTTTTTCCCTTCACTCTGCTCCTTGGCAGTTACTACTTTATTCTGTCTTCCTGCTCACTTATCCATTCTTCTGCTTAAATTCCAGAAAATTAGTATGAAGCAATTGATTATGATGTGATAGAAATTTGTGTCTTTTAAAGGTTTCCAAAATATGAAGTCTTATTTTCAATCAAATTGTGAGCCAGAGAGTGATTAAATCTTCCTCATCCTTGTTGCAAACATCCTAGCATTTTCTACTACCTGACACATAGCAAATGTTCACTAAGTATTTGTTTAATAAATGAGGCAATGAGAGCTATATTTTACTAAAATGTTTGCTATATTGAATGTAACAATTATTCTGAATTAGCAATACCTTTTGACAGTCTGAAACTATTAGTATATGCCAATGGAAATATGTGTTGGTAAAAGATTTAAAAATTGTCAAGTCAGGAAGAAAAATGTGTATGCACTCTTTTTTTTTTTGCAGAAAAGGAAAGAGTAGAATAAATTTATTGTATCAAACTGTACTGACAAGTATCAGTTTAAAAAAATCAATGTATAAAAGAATAATCATACAGAATGTTGACAAAGAAGTAGGATAGGCCTCTCTGGAGATTCTATACTATCTTAATTTACATAAACCAGATTCTTAATAGTATTAATATATTTTCCTATGGAATAATTTAGTGAATTTGGCTTACTAGTTTTTGTTCAGTTCTATGGAGTTTACCATGCTGACATAGCTCTGTTTAATGACTGGCAAAATTTCAGAGATTAGGTTGTTACATTTTTAGATTAGAGCCAAGAGCTACCCATCACTAGTTGGAAAAATATACCTACACAGTGTTGAACCAGATCACAGTAATGACTGTCAGTTCCCAATAATCAGTATCGAATGTGGAGTCAAGAAATATGATTATGGCAAGAAGTTACTAATTATGTTTATAAAGTTTGTCTTCCAAAATTTGGGAATGCATCTAAAACATCCCTAATTTTACTTAATATACAGCAACAGAGTCCTAAATATAGATGTTGAAAGATTTAGTAGGAAGGTCATTCATAAGCTGCTGATTTTTCATTTTGGAGATTGTAATAAACCAAGAAGATCCCAAGTATCCTATGTTGCCTCAGTGAGTTGTCGAGGACAAATGTGTTATATTTAAATACTTTGTATAATGTGCTATACAAATAAAGTTTTTAAAATGAATTCATATAGATGGTTCCTGGATGCTTTATATTTATAAGCTATGTATATATTCCGTGGGAGAAGGGTAATTTATCTATCTATTGCTTTTCCTTTTTCCCAAATGACATTTAAGGCTTTGACTTTTGCTTTAATCCTCTTTGAAACATAAACACGGGGAATATTGTAGTGTGTGCTGTATGCAAGATAAATCAGATTCCTACTGAGGTGATATATAATGAATGAATTATGCACCTATATTTGTGGTATCTAAACTGTTCATTGAATAACCTGTAAATGATGAGTAATCAGCTACATCGCAAATGAGATTTAGTTCTATATCTCTGAGAGGGTTATGAAACTAGCAAGATAGAAAAGCTGATGGGACCCTGAAGCTGATGGCTTCTGTGAGCCAAAGTGGTCCATATCCATTAGACTTCATCCTTTGTGATCATATACATCCCAGCTTGGAGAAATTGGGTCATTGAGCAGCTATTTCTGGGATCCATGAGCCTCTGCTCTGTGTTTTCCGTGCATGATGGGTTGTCTATCTTTTGTGCTTTCTTAGAACCTGTGCAAAGACAAGTCACTGAGGAAAGCCTATTTTGTCTCAATTTTAATGAAGAGTTCAAGCTCAAGACCACAGTTGTTGGTCAAGCAAAGTGAATATTGTCCTGTGAAAAGATCTAAAATATGGTTGTTTTAAAATGTTCCCTTTAAAGTTTCATCTGAACTTCTAGTATTCTAGGATTTAATAAAGAAGAGTGTAACACTCATGCATTAGTTTCCTAGGGCTCTTGCAACAAATCGGGTAGTTTATAACAACAAAACTTCACGGTCATCTGCCTCTTCTGGAGGCCAAAAATCTAAAATGAAGGTATTGGCAGGGCCATACTCCACCTTAAGAATTTAGAGGATTCTTCCTTGTTTTGTTCCTGTCTTCTGTTGGTTGTGGGCAATCCTTAGCATTCTTTGGCTTGTAGATGCATCCCTCCAACTGCCGTTTTCTTCTTCACATGACATTCTACTGTGAGTGTGCTTCCTGTGTTCAAATTTCCATTTTCTTAAGGACACATATCATTGTGTTCAGTTCAGTTCAGTTCAGTCGCTCAGTCGTGTCCGACTCTCCGCGACCCCATGAATCACAGCACACCAGGCTTCCCTGTCCAAAACCAACTCCCGGAGTTCACTCAAACTCATGTCCACAGAGTCGGGGATGCCATCCAGCCATCTCATTCTCTGTCGTCCCCTTCTCCTCCCACCCCCATTCCCTCCCAGCATCAGAGTCTTTTCCAGTGAGTCAACTCATCGCATGAGGTGGCCAAAGTATTGCAGTTTCAGCTTTAGCATCAGTCCTTCCAATGAACACCCAATCAATCTAAAGGATTGATCTCCTTTAGAATGGACTGGTTGGATCTCCTTGCAGTCCAAGGGACTCTCAAGAGTCTTCTCCAGCACCACAGTTCAAAAGCATCAATTCTTCAGTGATCAGCTTTCTTCACAGTCCAACTCTCACATCCATACATGACCATGGGATAAACCATAGCCTTGACTAGACGGACCTTGGTTGGCAAAATAATGTCTCTGCTTTTTAATATGCTATCTAGGTTGGTCATAACTTTCCTTCCAAGGAGTAAGCGTCTTTTAATTTCCTGGCTGCAATCAGCATCTGCAGTGATTTTGGAGCCCAAAACAATAAAGTCTGACACTGTTTCCACTGTTTTTCCATCTATTTCTTATGAAGTGATGGGACCAGATGCCGTGATCTTCGTTTTCTGAATGTTAAGCTTCAAGCCAAACTTTTCACTCTCCTCTTTCACTTTCATCAAGAGGCTTTTGAGTTCCTCTTCACTTTCTGCCATAAGGGTTTTGTCATCTGCATATCTGAGGTTATTGATATTTCTCCCAGCAGTCTTGATTCCAGCTTGTACTTCTTCCAGCCCAGCGTTCCTCATGATGTACTCTGCATGTAAGTTAAATAAGCAGAGTGACAATATACAACCTTGACGTACTCCTTTTCCTATTTGGAACCAGTCTGTTGTTCCATGGCCAGTTCTAACTGTTGCTTCCTGACCTGCATACAGGTTTCTCAAGAAGCAGGTCAGGTGGTCTGGGATTCCCATCTCTTTCAGAATGTTCCACAGTTTATTGTGATCCACACAGTCAAAGGCTTTGGCATAGTCAATGAAGCAGAAATAGATGTTTTTCTGGAACTTTCTTGCTTTCTCCATGATTCAGCGGATGTTGGCAATTTGATTTCTGGTGCCTCTGCCTTTTCTAAAACCTGCTTGAACAACTGGAAGTTCACAGTTCACATATTGTTGAAGCCTGGCTTGGAGAATTTTGAGCATGACTTTACTAGTGTGTGAGATGAGTGCAGTTATGTGGTAGTTTGAGTTTTCTTTGTCATTGCCTTTCTTTGAGACTGGAATGAAGACTGACCATTATCCAGTCCTGTGGCCACTGCTGAGTTTTCCAAATTTCCTGGCATATAGAGTGCAGCACTTTCACAGCATCATCTTTCAAGGTTTGAAATAACTCAATTGGAATTTCATCACCTCCACTAGCTTTGTTCGTAGTGATGCTCTCTAAGGCCCACTTGACCTCACATTCCAAGATATCTGGCTCCAGGTGAGTGATCACGCCATCGTGATTATCTTCATCGTGAAGATCTTTTTTGTAGAGTTCTTCTGTGTACTGTTGCCACCTCTTCTTAATATCATCTGCTTCTGTTAGGTCCATACCATTTCTGTCCTTTATCGAGCCCATCTTTGCATGAAATGTTCCCTTGATATCTCTGATTTTCTTGAAAAGATCTCTTGTTTTTCCTATTCTGTTGTTTTCCTCTATTTCTTTGCATTGGTCACTGAGTAAGGCTTTCTTTTCTCTCCTTGCTATTCTTTGGAACTCTGCATTCAGATGCTTATATCTTTCCTTTTCTCCTTTGCTTTTCGCTTCTCGTCTTTTCACAGCTATTTGTAAGGCCTCCTCAGACAGCCATTTTGCTTTTTTGCATTTCTTTTCCATGGGGATGGTCTTGGTCCCTGTCTCCTGTACAATGTCACGAACTTCCGTCCATAGTTCATCATTGTGCTAGGGTGAGCCTAATCTTTGCATGATCTCATCTTAACTTGATTTCATCTGCAAAGACTCTATTTGTAAATATGCTCCAAATCATAAGTTCCAACGGTTAGGAGACTTGAGCATATCTTTTTAGGAGTACACAATTCAATTCATAATAATTCATCATACAATGAATTTCAGTCACAACCCTTTTAACATTGTTTTATCCTTAATTGCTTGAAGTATTTATTCATCTAAAAATATTTATTGAGCAGAGTACTTTTTTAGGTGCTTGAAACAAAGTAGCAAATAAAACAGACACGTGCCCTTACCTTCGTGGAGCTTGGATTCTAATAAGGGTGGACAGGAATTTTATAAAGAACTAGACAGAGAATTTGTTAGATAGTGATATGTTAGAGAAAATAATAAAGCAAAGAAGAAAGACCAAGGCATGCCAGACAGAGCTTTCTATTTTACATGGGGTGACTGGAAAAAGTGCCACCAATAGGACACTCTTTGAATGAGATAAGAGATCATGAGAATTGTGAGCAGAGGAATGACAAGATTTGAATTATATTTTAAACAGACCATGAGGCTTTTATAGGAATAGAGTACAGGAGGGCACAGAGACAACAATTATTAGAAGACAAGTACCCTATCCCACCCTACAGTGAAAGTGGGATGAGCAGGCAGAAAGATACGGGAATTGAGTACCTAAAATATGATAAGTTCTTCCCTGGTGGCTCATTGGTAAAGAGTCTGCCGGCAATACAGAAGACCTGGGTTTGATCCCTGGGTTGAACATATCCCCTGGAGATAGGAATGGCAACCCACTCCAGGATTCTTGCCTGGAGAATTCCATAGACAAAGGAGCCTGGCGGGCTAGAGTCTATGGGGTTGCAGAGAGTTGGACACGACTGAGCAACTAACACATACACACAATGGTTTTGAATAAACAAGTAATGGAGGTGATGAAAAGTGGTGGGATTCTGATTATGTTCAAAGGATTGAGCCAAAAAGGATTTCCTGATGGAGAGAATGGCTATAAAATTTTTGAGCCAATCAACTCAAAGTACAGAGCTGCCATTCACTCCAGCTCTTTGTGATCCCATGGACTGTATAGAATACAGGAGTGGGGAGCCTTTCCCTTCTCCAGAGGATCTTCCCAACCCAGGGGTCGAACCCAGATCTCCTGCATTGCAGGTGGATTCTTTACCAGCTGAGCCACCAGGGAAGCACTTTTCAAGATGACAAGACAGTAGGCGCCAACTATGCATAAGTATGTGTGTGTGTGAGATAGAAAGACCCTCCTCTCTGCAGAATTTAGAGCTTCAATGTACTTCCATTGAATGTGGACTGAATTTAATGATTCACTGCTAATAAGTAGAGCATGCTGCTGCTAAATCCCTTCAGTTGTGTCCGACACTGTGCGACACCATAGAGAGCCTCCTACCAGGCTCCCCTGTCCCTGGGATTCTCCAGGCAAGAACACTGGAGTGGATTGCCATTTCCTTCTCCAATGCATGAAAGTGAAAAGTGAAAGTGAAGTCGCTCAGTCGTGTCCGACTCTTAGAGACCCCATGAACTTCAGCCCACCAGGCTCCTTCATCCATGGGATTTTCCAGGCAAGAATACTGGAGTGGGGTGCCATTGCAGAAAGGGAAAAGCTAGTAACTTTACAGTGGAGAAATCTGGCAGGTATTGCCTTAACTAAATGATCAAAGTTAACATCCCCAGTAATAAGACATGCTGACATCATTTCCTCTTTGTTTTGTTATTATGATAAGGGTTCAGGAACTAGGGGAAGTGAAAGAAGTAGAGGTATTTTCTAATTTAAAAGATTCTGTGATTTCTATAAAGACTGTATGCACAGACTTGTTTTTAAGGTTAAGAATCACAGACATTGTTTTATCCAAAGTCAGTTTTAAGATACAGGCATTTGGGGATACCAGAGCTCAAAGAAGATAGGAACACAAATAATAAAACCTTTCCCCAGTTTACTCAACCTTCACTGAAACTCTTCTGGTTTTGGTGGTCATAATATCTATGAGATTTCAGTGGCCTTTGTGCCTGCTGTGTAGTTTTAAGATTGTATGTTAATCTAGATGGAAGGTTTTTGTGTGTTTTTTTTTTTTTTAAGTTTAGTGGAAACTGTTGATTCAAGATGATACATAAAGGTCATTTTCAAAGACCTTTGGTAACTAAAAAATAAGCTGCAGATCTAGGACATATGACTTGGTTTATTTTACAAAAATTCTGCCTTCCTGTTTCCATTGTAGGAGCTTGCAGTTGCTCTGCTAGAAGAGAAGGCCTTGCTCAAAATCTAGCAAAGTGCACACTGATAAAAATAAGGCAACTACTTACAGATCTAAACATGTCAGTTAATGGCCTGGATGTCATGCTATTTTTAGGGCCAGAGAGTCTACTGTGTCTTATACATTTGACAATTCTGTGTTTTATTTATTTTGGTTGGCATATGGATTATAGTGCCCTTTCAATATGTGGTACTTTGAAATGATGAATTAACACAATGGGCTAGATTGTACAACCTTTCATTTTCAAGCCCATTTTACAGATTTAGAAACTAAGAGTTGCTGACAAAAGAGCCAATGGTGATTGCAATTGTGCGATCAGAAAGGATTCACAGGACATTGCTCACCCAAATCTTAGGTGAATGAGGAAAACAAAAGTTGTAATGCAGGGAAGGACAGACAGGGAGGAAAGACATGTCAGAGGTTTACTTAAAGTTTCTTTTATATCCCATGTGCTAAGTGCTTGCTTATGAGAGAGCTTTTACGACCACCCCCTTTAACAATACGCCTTATGACCTCTTATGTTGCTCCCCAATTTTCCCCTGTACAAATAATCTCATATCATGATAGATAATGAGGAAGAACACTCTGAAAGATCATCATGTATTAATCACTTTAGTTGTTTTAATGTAGGTAAAATGGAAGTTAGTCTTTGAATGTATTGCTAGAATCTCTGACTCCCCAGTGACCCTGGATGGGTGGTGAGGCACCCTGAGCATTGCCAGCCCCTCATGATCTGTGTGATCATTTTTGTCTTGCTTCATAAGAATGAAATCTTCTAGGTTCATTAGAGGAAAATTTTTGTATTCAACCAAAATGAACTCAGTTTACAATTAATGCTTGGTAATTAACCCATGCACATTTTCCTCTTTTACCCTAAAATATATTCTATAGGTAATAAAAAGGTAGTTTTTCTCCTTCAGGCATCACATCTCTATAACCTGCCTCTTGGCCTTAGCGAAGGCACTGTAAATGGAAGAGGGAGTCTCCTCATTTAATTTGATACATCAGGTCATCATCAAAATATTTATTTCCTGATCTTCCCACACAGCAGGTGACTAAAGGTTAATAAGAACGCAAGTAGAAAATAATTAAGGATGAAAATATATACAATAAAATGCAAAACAAATCAGAATAAATAAAGTTTAGTGTGACTGTTAGGTTAAAATGTCTTGATGCTCATTCCAATTATAAAATGTTGTGATTTTTTTTTTCTTTTCTCTTTTGAAGGACAGAAGAAGCCTGATACATACAGTGAAACTATTCATTATTGACATATCTAGGAAATAATTTGAAGAAAAAATTAATGAAAACAATAACCAATTTTCTTTAAAATTAAGTTTCTTTGCCCTTACCTATGGGCAATGCAGTAGGCAGATAACATTTTGCTGCCATTTGCATTTTATTTCTCTTTTTAAATTATTTCTCAGATTTATTATTATTTTTTTAAATTTAGAACTATGTCATCTGTAAGTTTAGGGAATCAAATGCAAAATGGCCAAAATAGAAACTTACTTCTTCTTTGTATGAAATAAGTCAGAGAGAGGTAATCCAGAATGTGAGGGGCAGCTTCAGGAAATACTTGGGGATCCAGACACTTGTGTGCTTTTACCACGAACTTCAGCTTGCAGCTTTTGCTTTCTAGGTCTCAGTTTGGCTGGTGAAGTTCCAGCTTCCTGAAGTATGCTGCATTCCAGCAGGAAAGAGGAAGGCAGGCAGTCAGAAAAGGGCAGATTGCTCATTTAAAAAAAACTTCCTGGAAGTGAAAAACAACATTTTCAATGAGTTCTATATGTCAAAATATATTCATCTCTAAGAGGGGCCTGAGCCATTTTATGTTTTAGCTGTAGTGCAGCTAAAAATCAGACTCTGCTGTTATCAAGGAGGAAAGGGAGAAGCTACTGAAGACTGTTTATGCTCTCTGACAGGCTGAGGGTGTTAGTGTGACTAGGAAGACAGTCTATGGGAAGAAAAATATATTTATGTAGAGCTTGTAAATCATTGAAAGACAAAGTTTAGGTGACTGCATTAATGCTACAGTCTATGAGGGTAAGATACACAAAATTTACAAGATAGTAGGCACCAGGACGTGGAGAAGGCAATGGGAGCCCACTCCAGTACTCTTGCCTGGAAAATCCCATGGATGGAGGAGCCTGGGAGGCTTCAGTCCATGGGGTCGCGAAGAGTCAGACATGACTGAGTGACTTCACTTTCACTTTTCACTTTCATGCATTGGAGAAGGAAACGGCAACCCACTCCAGTGTTCTTGCCTGGAGAATCCCAGGGACGGTGGAGCCTGGTGGGCTGCCGTCTATGGGGTCACACAGAGTCGGACACAACTGAAACGACTTAGCAGCAGCAGCAGCAGCAGGCACCAGTACTGATTTTATCTAAAACTATGAAATCAAATCAGTATCTACCTATGTTCAGGTAAGCTAAAAATTCAAGAACCCTGATAAAAGTATCAGCTCCCTTAAATTTTCTGCAAATTATAATCTGGAATAGTTTTCCCAAGTTGTCAACCTTGGATGCTGAAAGTCTTGAAAAACAATTAAATGTTAGATGAAATTCAGATTGAAGGTGTATCTCACCTGAGAACAAAATCATTCTAATTTTAAACTCTTCTTAGAAGGGAACAATAAAGAAGTGTCATCTGTTAAAAAAAAAAAAAATGTGTCTTTTGTTTCTTTTGTGAAGTTACTTGGACATCAAACAAGTTTTTCTGAGCATTCTAAAAAATTGAGTGTAGATTAATAAAAACATATGAGCTAAATTGCCCTCAGAGGCTTAAAAAAGAAATAAAACTGAGAAAAAGAGATGTGACATTGGTCTTATGCCAAGCTGATTTTTACATGTTCCCTATGGGAAGTATGTTGCTTTGCTTCATCTACTCCCTCATGCTTGCACTCATATCAAACGTTTATGGAGCACCTTTGATTAGCTGGGCTCTTTTCTAGAAGCTGGGGACTGCAGCTAGGGAGACGGGATTTAATATAATCCAGCAGGAGGACAGAGCCTAAATAAGTAATTAACTGCAGTTGTAATTAATTACAAAAGAGACATGTAGGGTGTAAAGAGAGCATATGAAACTATATAACAATGTAAAAAATTTAGGAAAGGGAAAAAACTGATTAGGAACAGCATGAAGTTGATGAAATGAGTATATTTACAATCATAAGCTTATTGTAGACTTTACGGTTAAGCTGAAGAAACTGTATGAAAAGTGAAAATAATAAACTAATGACATTTGCAGGAGTGAAAAAACTTACATCTGGTTTCCCCAATCAGTTGCATCAATCAAGATATCTTTGTGTCTAATTTATAAGGGGAATATTTGGAAAGCAGAAAGACCACAGAGAATAATCTCCTAAAATCCTATCCCCCTCCTTGATTGATAATGTTATAAACAGTTTGTTATAACAAACTGTTTAACTTTGCAGCACAGTTCATATCATATATATATTTTTTCTCTTTGTAAGACTCAAATGTAAGTTTTCAAGGAAGACTACAGACAATATTTTACTTTGGTAATCAAAACAATACTGATAAATTGCAACTTTGACAGTTGATCAGGCATCAATCAAAGTTATTATACATACTCAGTTTGTAGGTAGAATTACAGTGATGGCCATTAAGGAGGAAGGGTATGGCGAAGGAAGGGCTTTATAATGTTTCGTGACCTGCTAAATTACCAGAGACAAAGGCTGAAATAATATGAGTTATTTATATGATTTATATATATATATAATACATATATTTATATATATATAAATAATGAGTTACAATAACTCATCAAAAATGTAACATCTTGTTGCACTTGATATCAGACTATTTAAAAAAATAAACAGGATTAAAAATCTGTTACAAAATGAATTTTCCTTCTTTTGCATTAAATACAATCTATTTTTCTTTGTTTCTCTCTCATTCTCCACATTCATCATTATTACTAGACCCTACTGTGGAAATACATCGTGGTAATACATCAAGTGTTACGATAAGAGTGTATCTGGAATGACTTGCCAACGTTTGCTTTAGAGACTGGTGACATAGAAGTCAATTGTAATAATTGATGCTGCCCTATTTGACACAAATAAAAGATTCATGTAATGACACAGTGGGAAAACAGAAAGGAGTTTGAACCATGGACATGAAACAAGAGCTGGAGAGGAAATGAAAGAATCCTTAGAGTTATAGAAGGAACTAAACAATTGATTCAAGGTCAGAGAAGATGCCGTCTGTAAAGCTAATCTCAGACTATGAAAGTCATGGGGATGGGAGTGGGAAAGAGAGTGTTATAGATACAAGACAGCATCCATGTAGGTCCGTAGATATCAGCTACAAACTCCAAGAGGATATTCACATGGACCATGATGTGTGCAGATATGCCCTCCACAATCTTTCCTGGTATCTTCAAACCCATCAATTATTAATGTCAGAGGCAGCTCCTTGCTTTGAGATTTCCAGAGAGGTGGGAAGGGAATGCAACAAAACAAGTAGAGCAGATAGTCAGAATTTCAAATGCATCACATAACGTTTTTCCAATGTAGATTCCAGTGAGAAACCCAAGGTTGACTTTAGGTTGTCCATCTGTCTTATATCTACGACATAAACTCTCCTTCATCAATGAAACTTGGTAATGGGCAATGGTTTTACTGGAGGATGCTAGAGAACATAAGTTAGAATCTTTATCAAAAGCCTAGTGATAAGACGGAGAAGGCAATGGCAAGCCACTCCAGTACTCTTGCCTAGAAAATCCCATGGATGGAGGAGCCTGGTAGGCTGCAGTCCGTGGGGTCGCTAAGGGTCGGACACGACTGAGCGACTTCACTTTCACTTTTCACTTTCCACTTTCACACATTGGAGAAGGAAATGGCAACCCACTCCAGTGTTCTTGCCTGGAGAATCCCAGGGACGGAGGAGCCTGGTGGGCTTCCATCTATGGTGTCACACAGAGTCGGACACGACTGAAGTGACTCAGCAGCAGCAGCAGCAGCAGCAGTGATAAGAAGTACGGTTGTGAAAAATCGAAGAATTCAGTTTGGCTCATTGGTATTTTTCCAGTCAGAGGTCTGTGTATTAGAACATCATTATTTGGCTCTTGGGTGAATGTGGCTTTTAAAATACCACAAGTCAACATTTAAGGACATGACTAAGAGTCAAGAAGAATTTGTGGCTTCTGCTGAAGGAGTAACTTTTGAAACTCTATGAAAAGAAAACTCCCATTTTCAGATGCTCAGAATGCTCCACTGCAAGTGAAATTGATTGTATTTATATTAAGGACAATGGGAAATTCAAAGCTCATTCAGTTCAGTTCAGTCACTCAGTCGTGTCCGACTCTCTGTGACCTCATGAATCACAGCACGCCAGGCCTCCCTGTCCAAAACCAACTCCCGGAGTTCACTCAAACTCATGTCCACAGAGTCGGTGATGCCATCCAGCCATCTCATTCTCTGTCGTCCCCTTCTCCTCCCGCCCCCAACCTTTCCCAGCATCAGAGTCATTTCCAGTGAGTCAACTCGTCACATGAGGTGGCCAAAGTATTGCAGTTTCAGCTTTAGCATCAGTCCTTCCAGTGAACACCCAGGATTGATCTCCTTTAGAATGGACTGGTTGGATCTCCTTGCAGTATGAGGGACTCTCAAGAGTCTTCTCCAACACCACAGTTCAAAAGCATCAATTCTTTGGCGATCAGCTTTCTTCACAGTCCAAATCTCACATCCATACATGACCACGGGAAAAACCATAGCCTTGATGACCTTTGTTGGCAAAGTAATGTCTCTGCTTTTTAATATACTATCTAGGTGGGTCATAACTTTCCTTCCAAGGAGTAAGCGTCTTTTAATTTCCTGGCTGCAATCAGCATCTGCAGTTATTTTGGAGCCCCCCAAAATAAAGTCTGACACTGTTTCCACTGTTATTCCATCTATTTCCCATGAAATGATGGGACCAGATGCCATGATCTTTGTTTTCTGAATGTTGAGCTTCAAGCCAACCTTTTCACTCTCTCTTTCACTTTCATCAAGAGGCTTTTGAGTTCCTCTTCAATTTCTGCCATAAGGGTAGTGTCATCTGCATATCTCAGGTTATTGATATTTCTCCCGGCAATCTTGATTCCAGCTTGTGCTTCTTCCAGCCCAGAGTTCCTCATGATGTACTCTGCATAGAAGTTAAATAAGCAAGGTGACAATATACAGCCTTGACGTACTCATTTTCCTATTTGGAACCAGTCTGTTGTTCCATGTACAGTTCTGACTGTTGCTTCCTGACCTGCATACAGGTTTCTCAAGAGGCAGGTCAGGTGGTCTGGTATTCCCATCTCTTCCAGAATGTTCCACAGTTTCTTGTGATCCACACAGTCAAAGGCTTTGGCATAGTCAATGAAGCAGAAATAGATATTTTTCTGGAACTCTCTTGCTTTCTCCATGATCCAGCGGATGTTGGCAATTTGATCTCTGGTGCCTCTGCCTTTTCTAAAACCTGCTTGAACATCTTGGAGTTCACGGTTCACATATTGCTGAAGCCTGGCTTGGAGAATTTTGAGCATGGCTTTATTAGCGTGTGAGATGAGTGCAATTGTGCGGTAGTTTGAGCATTCTTTGGCATTGCCTTTCTACATTACTTTATTTGCATTGGCTTCCGGGAAACTCACTGCCGAGTTTGTTATCCACCTCCAGAAGATGTAGAGGCCAGAAGTCCGTTTCTGTTTCTTCACACTAGCCTAGCCTACAATTTGCTGATATCTTATCATTATTTTCCCTTTGTTCCAGTTTCCTCTCCCATTTAAAAACAAAACACTTTTTATATTGTGCTTTTGTACACTACTCCAATTTATTATTGATCCAAGTGAAATAAAAACAAATGAATGATTACAAAGATATAAAACTTCTCTATAAAGAGTAAATTCAGTAAATCTCAAAGATTAGTTTACATTTTAGGGTCCACTGGAAGGAAAAGATTATTGTCTATCTCATTTAGTATGTTAAATGTTTTCTTTCATTTATAAATGATGTAATAGGAAATTATACCTATGTGTACATGTCCACAACATCTTATCTCAATTCTAAAATAAAATACACTCGGAAAACATTTTCTTTTCTATTTTGCAGTGAGTTTCTTACAAAACATGACCCAAATCAATTTAAACTAAAGCTCTTAATTTATCCAGTGTGTATTTAGGCAGTGTGTATGTACAAGCTAGTTTCTCTGAGTAATAGAGTATGTTGGACTGAAGGATGCTGTTTCAGGCCTGTGCTATGGCATGTATGGGTGATGCACACTATTTCTTTTATAAAATCAGAAAAATTATAACTTGTAATATACAAGTTATTTTGCATAAGGGATTGTGGGTTTGTACACAAATAGAATATTACCTGTGAAGTTTCTGAAGACTACTGTTGTCACACGCTGAGAGCGATTTGAGGGGGTAGTTACCCTCCTTCTTGTTTTACTCCCCTTATTTTTAAGTCATGATAATTTTTAAGCAAAAGAGAGACCAGAAACTTTTTTCAACATTCAAGGGATATTGTTCTTGTCTAGTTCTATGGCTTTAAAGACCACTTACCTTTCAGTATCCATAAAAACACCATACTTAATTTCTCACTGCAAAGACATGCTCCATTGCATCTGTTTTGGTCATGAGATACCTGGTCCATGCAGACCAATCAGTCCAGTCAAATGTAGACCAGAAAGAAATAGCAATACAATCATAAGCCATAAATCAGTTGTCCTATAGTGATTAATTGCTAAACTTCTACCAGTGGTGCTAACACTTTCTAAGAAATTCTGCTAATATATAAGGAAACTTAAAGAGACATACAGCCATGCCATGCAATGTGTGCACTCAGTTGTGTTTGACTCTTTGTGACCCCATGAACTGTAGCCCAGCAGACTCCTCTGTCCATGAGATTTCCCATGCTAGAATACTGGAGTGGGTTGCCATTCCTTTCTCCAGGGGATCTTCCTGACCCAGGGATCGAGCCCACATCTCTTGTGCCTCCTGCATTGGCAGGTGGATTCCTTTACCACTGCACCACCTGAGAAGCCCATAATATTAATACAAGCTACTAAATTAGGAAAGGATCATTTTTAAGAAATGGGGAGGGGTGCCACATTCAAAGTTCTACATGTAGGTGGAGTGGGAGAACACTTGCTTTTCATAATGGAAATACAACTTTTATTTAAAGAAACTTTTAAAAGTTTAAGCAATCATATGCACTAGGCATTGTGCACAGCACTTTACCTTTATTATTTCATTTAATACTTACAGCATACTTGAGTTAGATACCATTATTTGTGTTCCAATAGACTTGGGAGAGTGATTCAGTTAATAAACTGAAGAGACTTTTGAGTTTGTCAGAGTGCCTCCCCCAGGATCATTATGCTCTGCTAAATTTATTTACCTTTGCTATCTTTTGATGAAGGACTGTGAAGCACAGACAGGAGAAGGAAAAGGTGGTGTAATTATGGCTATACAACTGGCTGTTGTTCAGTCTTTGATAAAGGTGTACCAGAAATGACATAGGTTCCTGACTCCTTAATGAAATATTTTGCTATTGTCTATCTAAAATGATGGTGGAGTATGCAGTATGTTACGGAGGAGAAGAAAATTTATTTTGCAAGAAGAGAAACAAATAGTTAACTGTTTGTTAACAAATGTATTGGATCGGTGAGGAGTACGTGGGATATGCTGGGAAAAAGCGTAGCTCATGTGATTTTACATATGTCACAAGCCTTAGCCCATTATAGATAGAGCACACTATTATTACATGTGCTGCAAATCCCTATTCCTACATCCTCTCTACTGTGAGCCTGGAAAGTTAAGTGCTTGATTTCAAGTCATCCTTGCAGCTAGAGGTATATGTGGGACCAAGTTCTGGCTAATGAGTGTTAAGTGGAAGTTTGTTGTAGAAGACTTCTCTAAGTAAGAGGACAACCTTCCTAAGGAGAGGTCCTTCACCCTCCTGATTTCTGTTTCACTTAAACTTGGATGTAGTTTCTGAATGTGTAGTAATTTGTCGTAATCGAAAGAATCACAGAAATGCTCACCAGCCACCCCCTTTCTCCATAAACTCCTCATGGTTTAAACTTTTGGTCAGTTATTCAGTTTTTTCCAACCCAGTCCACTCCTAATTGATGCAGGTCCCATTTTATCTTTCCTGCTCTCCACAAACCATCAGTATATTATGCCTGGGTTTAGTTTCAGGAATGCAAGATCATAAAGGTTATAGGGCAATTCCCAGTCCCCCATGAACTCTGGATAGCTCCTGTGTTTCTGTTTAAGACACAATAGGTGATTCCTCTTTCCCGAGACATGCCAGAGCCATCCCCTCCTGTGTGCCTTTGGGCAATGCTGTTGCTTCTGCTGGAAACCTTCAGGGTCATTCTGAACTGTTGTCCCGATTGTGAAGTCTTTTCTGATTCTCTCAGGCTCAGTACTCTGTGCATATCCTCCCATATACCCCCTTAACAATCTGTTCTTATCTTTACTATTAATGCTGATTCTTTGTTTGGTAATCACATATTTGCTTTCATGTTTTTACCATTAATCTGAGAGCTATTAGAGGTCAGGTTTAATGTCATACATGTCAGACACACAACAGGTGCTCAGTAAATATTTTGTTCTTGATTAATTTTTTCCTCCTTTGATTCGCCCTGAAACTTTATTCTTACTTCTTTTTGGCACATGTCATTAACTTTTCTTACTTTTTAACTCAGTGAGTGGGCTACTTGGAGTCAAGGATTCTGGCTTACTTATCTTTGCATCTTGAACGTATTTTTAAGCTAAATTCATATTTGATGAATTGAATTGGGCTGTTAATAGTTAATACATTAAGCATATCTCAATTATCATGTTAATTGCTACTTCCCCTGGGGGTGGGGAGAGAAATGAGGGATGAACTGTAAGTATCCAGTTCACTGAAGGGGGGTTTTAAAATCTCTCATATTTAAGTTAAAAGTGAAAAATTAATTTGCTATAGAAAGAAACCCATATCCCACATTCCCTGATTCAGAAGTGTTTGAAGGATATAAAAGAAGAATCTGTTTTCAAGAACTTTCCAGTTTCCCCTCTCTAGTAGCCAATCCAATTCAAGTGCAATTTAATAAGTTAATTGCAATATGTGATTGACAGAGGCAGGGGACAATGTCTGATGTGAGGACTTCTCTATAAAAAAATTATGATAATAACTAAGGGTCCTATTATTTCATTAAGAACTCTATGTCTTGGCTGATGCACAGCAAGACTTTCTCAAAAATCTACCTTAGAAGTGATTGATATCAAGCCTGTATTTGTCCATTATGTCACCAAACTAGAAATGGAGAAAATGTTGATCAAGATCAGTTTGAACCTTAACTCTTGTGAGCCTAAAGGTCTAAAATGGGAAAGAGTATCAAGTGGTAATTTGGTTGAAGCTGTCTTTTATCTTGCCAGGTTTACTTAGGAACTGAAGCATCAGAAGGAAATAAGCAATCATGAAATTACCTAGATTAAAAAAAAAAAAATTTGTAAAAAAAAGTTTCCATGATAAATAAGCAGAAAAGGGGGCAGGGGAGTGGAGGAAATGTTTCATTATGTAACAGAAATGAGTTTAGAATAATAAAAATTTTAAAAAACTCATGATTTTTTTTTAAAGTTGTCATTCTGGAAACCAAGAGGCTTTAGTTTTAAGTATTTTGTTTCTGAATCAGCAATTGCAATGAAGCTGTGCATGAAGAATACACTTATGTTTATTTTTTCAAATTTCAGATAATAATTTGATATTTACACCATTAAATGTTATTTTTAAAAATTAAATTTATATTATTTCAATATTTGGTCACCTTAAAGCAATATTCCTAAAGTTCTTTTTCATGTATACTAATTTTCAATAAAATGTTAAATGGTGAAATAATTCTTAAATTTTAACATTTTATATAGAGTTTAAGAAAGCATTTTATTGAATGTGAAGCAATGGAGGAAAATAAGATTTTCAACATAGTATTTTTTATTAAAAATAAAAGGAAAAAGTCATATCCAATGGTACTTAAATGCAAAAATGCAGTTACATCAAAAAATTTTCCCTCCCTCTCAAGTAGATATATCTCATGCTTTTTGCAGCAGGATAGTTGTTCATCTAACCTAAACATTTACAGTAACTGATTTATTCACCATTGAAAATCAAATCCATTGCAGCTCAGATAATTTCTCTGCATTAGGAAAACGAATAAATTAAAAAGTCAGCTTCAGCAATTTAGTCCTCCGCAATTTAGAGATTCTGCAAGCTCGGTAGATGTCAAAACCTGCTGATACCTAACAGAGTCAACTCCAAGTTTGTGTATCCCAGTCCACTCTACCTTTCCATCAGGCAGTACATGTGGAAATAGAAAAGCAGCTCTCTAATTAATCAAAGTCAGATGTGCCTGAACGCCTGGAGTTGCTGCTGATCCTTGTCCCAGCTTCTCCCATGTTCTCGCTCTATGTTTTTACCTTGAAAACTTCTGCTCTGAGCTGGGAATGCCTGAAGGGCTTGCACGGTAAGTCAATGTGAAATTATCTCAGCAGGAAGAAGTTGCTTTTCAGCTTAAATGATTTAAGGCAGCAATTTTTCACACTCTCAAACTCTGACAAACGCCCAGATTGCCTCTCATGTCTGACTTCAAAATATTCAAAGAAAAGCTATTTTTATTAAAAACACTCTAGAGAAAATTGTATGTCACTTGTTCTCTGATATAACTTCATTTCTCCTGACAGTGACAATTTTCACCTCAGTACAATTTCTTTATTTTTTCCAAAGCTAATTCTGCTTAATATTAGTATTTATACAAACTCTTATCAACTTGTCTCTGTGAAATATTCAAGGGTGTCAGGTAAATGTTGCTCACTGTCATTCATCTTCTTTGGGTGTTCAAAGTGATCAATCGATTTATAACTACACTTCGTTACTTTGGATATTATTGTTTTATTTGTAAGGGAGAACTTAACAGTTGTTAAAACCCCTTGTTTGATAAACTTGTTCCTGCGACAGCAAGGATTTCCAAACTTGATGACACGTGTCTGTTGCCAAAGATCATAAAAGTTTACATTAATAAATCTATTTGTTCTGTGCCTTTAAATAAAGCAGATAATACAGTGCATGTTTTGTCTTATGCAGCTTACATGTTAATAAGATTACGGTGGATGTCATATTGCACTGAAACATCACATTTGCTTTATTATGAATGCTGGCAGTGCAGAAACATCACATTATAATCACTTCAAAAAAGAAATATATTCTGCATATTTTCATATGTGTTTATAATTCCACTAAACCTCAACAGAATCAAACTCAGTAGGGACAAGAATGACAGAAGGTTTAATGTTCCAGAGTCTGCAGAAATCTTGGTGCACCGATATATAGCGAGATGGTTAATATGTATAAGGTTACTTGTGACCTGTGACCTCAAAGCATATCTTCTGGCCTTATCACATTTCCATGAGAAAAAGTAACCACCGGCTTGTGAATTTCCCACAAATATTTTGGAGCTTTTTTAAAGGGTTAATTCTGTTTCTCACTGTGAAAGCCTGAAGTAAAGTGTTTATGAAGGTAATATGAGCATGTACCATTATCCAGGTACCACAGCGATGGAACAAACTTCTTTTTTAAATATATGTACTAATTTCCTACAAGTATGCCTTTTATATTCCACTAAATGTTTCATTATAAATAAAACTGGATCATTTTTATTTCATTTCTATCCATTATAAAAAAAAGGAAAGAATTACCTGGCAGCCTTCTTCACACACAATACTGGGGTCACATCAGTGGAAGTACATCAAATACAGCAGGGAAGTGTGTTTCATAAATTTCAGCATTACAACAATGTAATACACAGCTCCAACAGTAACACCCCTGCTCGAGAAGTTGTCATCTTTCCAGTCTGTGACTTGTAACGTTTTCTGTTTGAAAGTCACAGCTACTTTGATTTTGCTTAACTTCTTTAAGTTTTATCTACCATAGTTATCAGCTCACCAAAATGAAAAATGATTTATGTTTTAAGACATACTTAAACTAATCTGTATGTTCCTCGATATTGAAACATTTTTAAGATAATTTTTGGATATATGATGAAATCTGTGAGTAGTTGATAGTTAACCTAAGTAATTGTTGAAAAGTCAAAACTTTACTGGTGAGGCAACTTTGTGTGTTCACACACACACAGGCACATGAACATGCTTCTCAGAAGGTTTTAAATTGTTATGTGTTAAAATTTACTTGACATTAAAACATGAGTATTCAATAAAAATTTTCATGATAAGTGTATTATTTCTTCTGCATATTCAAAAGAAAAAGCTGTGCTACAGTATTGTTTAGGATTCTTGTTTCTTATTGATAAATTCAAAAATATATTGTAATCATGAATTGGTTAAATGCTTTGTTTCTATTTTATAATACATGCATACAGGTGGGAAGAAATCATGGGATTTGTTCCCTAACTAAAATATCTGCAACTTTATCTTATTGTATATTTTAGCTGTGTTATGGGAAAATAGAAATTGCTATTTGAAGTATGATTATCTTAGATATATACCAATGAGATTATTATTGAGCCAAAGGAATATCTTACATTAAGCTTTAGATTTTTATTTAAAAATGAGTCATTCTATATTATTATTTATAAAATTATGCTATTTACAAAAGTACCTAATTTGACATTTAAGATCATAAGAAATTCTCTATTGAACATTAAATATTTTAATATCTATAAAGGGATATATAAATGACAATACACAAATATATAAATTAAATTTGTGTGTATTATCCATTTAGTTTAGCCTTATATTGGTTGGTTCACCAAAACCATTCAGTGAAATATATTTAGTATTTTTTGTTTCAATTCTTTTAAAAGTAAAATAAGGGTTTATTACTTAAATTTATGTTTTTATTTCATCCTTAGTGTTTAAGTGTATTGTATTTAAATAATTGTTTATGGAATATTTAAAATATGAAATGTAGTAAAAACTGGAAACTTGGTAGAACACACACATACATGCTCAGCTTTTATGTTTAGGTTAAGAAATAATTCAGCAACAGCACTTTAAGCAATCCACAGAGTCTACCTTTGTCCCTGAATCTAGTCTAAACATTTTTGTAATACAAAAAAGAAATTATCTGGACTTTTTCAATGTGATCTATGCCAAGAAATCAAGGAAAGTGATAAAAGCTGAAAGAGAGAGTATGCATTAGTGAATATTTATATTGGCAAGATCTGAAAATTTTATAAAAGTAAAACAAACACAGAGGTTGCTTACTTCTGAAAGGAAATTGGCCTCAGTGAATTTCTTTCAGGAAAACATTATTGCTCAAAATGATATAAATCTCTATTGCTATCTCTAGCAAATTAACTTGAAATGCTGGCAGTGCCAAGAAGGTGCATTAAGTTTTTTCTTGTTTACCTTTTCCTAATCACCATAAAAATCCTTAGTGAAACAATTATTCTTTAAACAATCAGGACAATATATCTCTATAAAGGAGAAAATCGATTTAACAACAAAACTAGATTTATCTCTATTGATCATGAGGCGTTCAGTGTAATTTTAGTGAATTATGCCTGGCTTTCATTCCCTAGCAGAAATTTTTCAGTGATGCTCGAAAGCAAATTGCAAAACTACTGCTGTGATCTTTTGAATGCTATTTACCTGTCCTAATCACTTATTTAAAAAAAAAAGACACATACAGGAGACTGAACCAAATATTTATTTTCTGTTACATGAAACAGTGTAACTATTGTGTGTGCCTTATTTAATAGACTTACCTAGGAACCTGATATCATTTCTTTTAATTCATTAGTAAAGAAATCAGATCTCTATAAAAGGATTCAGTGTTAATAAAACAAATCCAAGTTCATCTTATGAGAACAGAATTAGAAAGATTAAGAAGCAACATGATTTTTTCTTCTTAAATATGAGTTATTTTTAAAGATATTATTAACACTTTCATTTTAGCAACTTCTTGTCAAGCAAGAAGGAAACACAAAAGAATTGGAGGCAGATCAAGAAAAATTTAATATTTGTACCACTTGAAGAGAAATATAAAAAGATGAAAGTTCCAAAAATATTTTAGAGATATTATTTGTTTTGTTCACTTAAATACATGGATGAGTGAATCATATTGGCTTATTTCTCTTTCAACAGTAATGGAAATACTGGAGCTAAATATATTTGGTCAATGTAGTCATAGAATACTTCTTTCTGTGAAATATTTTACATTTTCCTCTTTTGCTGCAAGAATTAGAAAATTTTATAAATAAGTCAGTCCCTATTTAGAAAAGGATAATAAGAAATTCATGTTCATGCAAGAAGTTTAAGCAAGGAATATACCTAACCATAAAATTAATTTCCAGTGTAAACCTTAAATCACATCTTAATGAACAAAATAAGTCAGTAGATAATAATTTTCTTATTTTATAAATTGTAACTTTTGCTTTTATTATAAATAATGCAAATGATGTGCTTGCTAAATCAAATAAATGGAGGATAATACACTAAGTTAACCCGTGAGAAAGACTAACTCATTTTACTGTTGCTAAAATTTGAATTCACTAATTCAGGTCAGTTCAGTTGTTGCCATGTATTCTTAATAAAGTCCATGCTCCAAAGCTGTTCAAAAAATACAAAGTAACTTTTATGTATTTTGTTACATTAATGATTTTAATGCTATTTTAATGCTCAAGCTATTTTCCATCACACTTAAAGACTTTGGTGGTGTTTTGTGTATTCATGCAAATTAGTGTTAATATTGGAAACTGCTGTATTCAATTCTAACTAAATTTATAAAAAACAGCTTATTAACATAAATGGCATTCCAAAAAGTATCTAACATCAAAGGACAACAGTTTATGACACATAAGAAAGGAAAAATTTTAATTTGAAACATTGAAGTTATATTCAAATGTAAAATAATCATCCTTTTAAAACCGTTGACCATAAATTAAAGCAAAATTGACAGAATTAATTGAGTTTAAAATATTAAATGTGATATATAAAAGCATATTTATTGAAAACCATATAAATCACCTGGACTAGCAAAATACTTTAAAACTGATCCTGTAGATCTAGGCAGATTGTAATCATATTTATAACATGTAACCCTTTGTTTAAAATTGATAATAATAATATGAATGTATCATTATGATATTGAATTGTGGCTTTCAAATTAGACTAGTAAAACTTTTAGAAATAATATTTTCAATTTGTTTTCCTTTAATATGAATAACTAATCTAGGATATCACATTTTAGTGACGATTTTCCTGTTATAGGTATACAATCTTATCCTCAAATGTAAGTAAACTGAACTAGTTGTATACATTGTTTCTTTTAGAAAAAAAATGGAAAATACCTTGTGGTTTTCATAAAAGAGGTAGTTGCTAAACTGAATTTTAATAAACCAATAAAATAATGTTATTGTTCAATAGGTAATAATTGCCTTTATATAAACTCAAAAATATTGTTTAGAGTGATTAATATACAATGCTCCATTATGCATCTGGAAGTGTTGATGCATAATTTTTAGTTCTAATGTTATTATGTAATTGAGAGAACATGTTCATTTGCTCTAATAACTACTAAGATGCACTTAATAAAATGAAATGTAATAATACTTGTAATTTAATCTATTCATGGAAGTAATTTTAAAAGTCTACCACTTTCCTTAATGTGGATAACATTCATAATTTATAAAGTGTTGTGATGCAGAATTGACAATGCCATTGTTTTTTACACTTTGAGATGATTCTGCAGGCTTCGTATCATCTGCATATCAACCTCAGGATTATCAAGGGCAAACAAAAGATAATTAATACCAGAAACAGGCAAATGCAGGAGCTACTGACTGAGGGTACTCATTTAATGTACGACTTCTGAAAACCAGAAAATGAAATAACCATAGAAAATCTTGCCTCTGAAAAAAATATTTCAACATTCTATTCTTTATATAAACCTTGCCTCAATATCCCAGTTTGTACAGGTATCTTATCAAAGAGCATAGTTTCAAGGTGGTATAGTCATCATCTATAATGGAGTTAGAAAATGTTATTTTTAAAGAGTGAATTTCAAATTATATATTTTATAATTTTAGTTTCCTTAATACAAATTATAATCACTATTTTATTTATAATGTGTGTAAAAGCATGGAAAGCAAACTACTGCCGTAATAACTTCTATCATGTTTTAACATTTACTAATAGGGTACAATAAAAAGGAAATTTCTACAATTAGACTATTTTATACTTAGCTGTAGTTTATATAACATTATATACAGATATTATGTGTATAAATGTTGAATCTAAATCATTAAAATATTTATTCACATGAACTAATACTAGTAGTAGAGAATATGCTATGTTAACCCTGACTATAGTACTATCTTACCACTTAACTGAAGTTATTTATATTTTCCAAACCAATTCCCTTTAACTATGTGTAAATTGCTATTCATGTGATTCATACATATTATGGGTATTTTCTTTTTTTTTTCAGGTTTTTTTTTTTTTTGTAGTTAATTTATTTTTTATTGGAGGCAAATTATTTTACAATATTATATTGGTTGGTTTTGCCATACATTGATATGAATTTGCCCCGGGTTTACATAAGTTCCCCCTCCTGAACCCCCCTCCCACCTCCCTCCTCCCTCCTCCCTTTATCCTCCCTCTGGGTCATTTTATACTACAATGCATAGCAATTGTCAAATGTTTTACATACTGAACTTCCAAAGTTCTGAAATAATAATTATAAAATTATGTTTGAAATAAAATGACAGTTCATAACAAATTCAAGTATTAAAGACTTTTTAAAATGTTTAGGCTTCTGTGATAAAGTATCATGTTATTAGCAGTTTTAACTGAGGTGGGTAAGTTAGTGACAAGTCTCAGAGTTTACAATTATAAAAGAAAAAAGAATCTTATTGGAATATGGTCTGTTTTTTTTCCATGGATATAATCACAGTTCAAGTCTTCTGGAAATAATTATGTATTTTGGAGCTCTGATGTGATACAGTTGCTAGTTCATTTCCCAGACACCACCATTAAGTGGATATTCCATAAAGACTCTTCATTGGCAATGTGATTGAGAAGGGTTTATTTCCTTTTAAGTTAATTTTTTTCTTGTTTTATGTCAATACCAACTATTCTGCACAACTTTCAAAAGAGGTCAAAAGAGATTATATGTCATATTTAATTCTTTTCTATGTTGAGCCTGGGTTAAATGCACCATATGATTAACTTTTAAAGTATCAAGTCATTGTCTATAAAAGTAAGGGCAGTTAATAATAAAATAAATCTCTCTTATGCCACATAATTGTTAAATAGGTTGGTCCTATCTCCAGCTTCTTTCTTCCACATGTATTTTCCTGTTGTTATGTCCCAGGGCCCAACTTCAGTTTTCTATCCACTCAAGATAATCTCACATTTCCCATTTAATGATCACAACAAAGCCTATCTTCAGTTACCATCTACTGTCCTGAAACTCTCTTCTAAAATTTAGGCCTAATTGATATTTGTAACTGAATGAGCTCCCAAATGAGCATGTCTAAAAATTTTATCATTTACCTCTCCTTTTACCACAGCTTCCCCTGGTAGTTCATGTGGTAAAGAATCTGACTGCAATGCAGGAGACCCTGGTTTGATTCCTGGGTTGGGACGATCCCCTGGAGAAGGGATGAGCTACCCACTCCAGTATTCTTGGGTTTCCCTGGTGGCTCAGACAATAAAGAATCCGCCTGACTTGTGGGACCTGGTTTGGATCACTGGGTTGAGAAGATCCCCTGGAGGAGGTCATGGCAACCCACTCCAGTATTCTTGCCTGGAGAATCTCATGGCAGACTACAGTCCATGGCGTTATAAAGAATCAGACATGACTGAGCGACTAAGCACAGCACAACCAGTGACATAAGCCTAGAATCTAAGAGTCATCCTGGATTTCTTTTCAGTCCTTATTAATTCAACCAAAAGTCCTACTATTTTACATCCTCAGGATATTTTCTCTTCATTCCCACTGCAGCTTCTAGAAGTTATCACTATTTCTTACTTCTTAATAGTTCTTTCCATCTTCAATTTTAAATGCTCCCAATCAATTTTCTAAATCAGAAGTCAGCAAACTTTTCTGTAAAGGGCCAAATAGTGAAAATTTCAGGACACACATCCATACAGTCTCTATTGGCAACCATCCAACTCCATAAGTTGTAGCAGGAAAACAGCCATCAACACTAGTAAAAAGATAGACATGGCTGTGTTCCACAAAAACTTTACAAAAAAAAGCAGATTTGGCAGATAAGCTTTGGTTTTCTGACTCCTGATCTAAATTGCTCCCAGAGTAAAATTTCTAAACAGCAAATCAGATCCCATTGCTAGCTTATTTACTCATCACATTTCATCATCTGCAAAAAAAATTCTAACCCCCTTGTGATGATATAAAGAATCTTTATGGTATCGTTTCTACTTTCCACTGCCACCCACACACTCTATATGTGTCCCTTTCCATCAGTTTATAGTTGTCTAAATCATCATTCTTTATCTGTTTGTTTTTGCACAGGTTAGTCTTATTGTACAAGATAAAAGAATGTGCTTTATTTATTATTAATTTTCTTGCTGTTATTTTCTACCCATGAGGATGAAGACCACATTTTACTCACCTTTATACCTGTTAGTTAGTTCAAGCAGATTGATTCTTATTGGTGGTGACTTAAACAGTTTAAGTTAAATAATCATTGATTTCATTGCTTGATTATATGTCCAACTCTATCAAATAAGTTGAGCTCTTCTTTTAATCATGTACTGATAAACATTAGTCTAAATCAAGGCACATAACAAGGCACATAACAAAGCACATAACAAGGCACATGACTGGCCTAATAAAATGACCCAGAATTGTGCTAATTTGAGTGAATGGATATATTTTACTATAACTAAAGCTACAGTGTCTTGATTTAACTGAATACTTCAAGAATATTTTAGTTACATATGTATTTTAGTTACCTTCAGAAATGCCTTGTGGCAGTTAAAGATGGCCATATATTCTTGACACATGTCCTGTTGAGATATAGAGTCTGTTTTTCTCTCTCCTGGAATCTGGGCTGGTCTATGACTGCTTTGATCAAGAGAGTATATTGGAAGTGATGCCATGCCATTGCTGGGACCAGCCTTTGGAAAGACTGGCAGTTCTGTCCTGATTTCTTGGAGCCCTAAGCTGCATTTTAGAAAGCCCAGCTTTGTATAAGTTCACGCTGCAGCTGCAGAAACCATGTGTAGAGGTACTGGGGACACATGGAAGGAAAGAGTGGTCCTGTTGTGCTCTACTCTCCAGGCATACTTGTCAAGATTATAGGGAGTAAATGAACCTAAGTGGGACCTTCCAGAGCAGATCAGTCACTAACAAAATACTGTCACATGACCTCAATTGATGCCTATAGAGTAGGAGAATTGTTCAGCCAAGACCTATCAATATTTGAAAGAAAAGAAAAAAAGTCACTCAATCGTGTCCAACTCTTTGCAACCCCATAGACTATACAGTCTATGAAATTCTCTAGGCCAGAATACTGGAGTGGGTAGCCTTTCCCTTCTCCAGGTGATCTTCCCAACCCCAAGGATCAAACCCAGGTTTCCTGCATTGCAGACAGATTCTTTACCGGCTGAGCCACAAGAGAAGCCCAAGAACACTGGAGTGGGTAGCCTATCCCTTCTCCATTGGATCTTCCTGATCCAGGAATCAAACTGGGGTCTCCCGCACTACAGGTAGATTCTTTACCAACTGAGCTATCAGGGAAGCAGGTAACAATTTTTGACCCACACAATTATGAGATAGGATTAAATAGTATTTTGGAACACATGTTATATAGCAATAGATAACATAAAAAAGACATTTAAGCATGTAAAATACATGAATTATAATTTGTAAGTAATGGCTGAAATTATAGGATTTCACCAGTGAAC
Source organism: Moschus berezovskii (assembly GCF_049115385.1). Lineage (NCBI taxonomy): Eukaryota > Metazoa > Chordata > Mammalia > Artiodactyla > Moschidae > Moschus > Moschus berezovskii. Next base: position 61,301,964 of record NC_142462.1, read on the forward strand.
TGACTTTTATCCATGCACTTCATACAACCAATACATCATCTTAATCTAAAACAATTTCATTTCTCTATTTTAAGGAATCGAACTTGGATAAATAATGTTATTTACATGAACTTTTTATTAAAAATTAGGCTATTTACCAAAAAATGTTTAGTGCATTTTATTTATTTAGAACTTTATCTTATTAAGCATTTGATGTAGAGTATGTTATTCAACTGATTCATATATACCCCTAAATTAATCCCATTACAACAGATAAATGGGAAGCAGGGACTTGAAGAGGAGATGGCTTGCTTTAGATCACCCAGTGAATACAGCAAATCAATACTAGAATCCAGAGTTTTCAGAATCAGTTTTCATTTATCGTTCAACTTTATCCATGTTGTTTCTGGGGATTCCCAGGTGGTGCTAGTGGTAAAGAAGCAGCCTGCCAATGCAGAAGACACAAGAGATGCAGGTTTGATCCCTGGGTTGGGAAGATCGCCTGCAACAGGAAATGGCAACCTGCTCTAGTGTTCTTTTTTTTTTTAATTTATTTATCTTTAATTGAAGCATAATTGCTTCACAGTATTGTGTTGGTTTCTGCCAAACATCAACATGAATCAGCCATAGGTCTACACATGTCCCCTTTTCTTGAACTTCTTTCCACCTCTTCTCCCCATCCCACACTTCTAGGTCATTACACTTTGAGCCCCACTTTGAGTTCCCTGAGTCATACAACAAATTCCCATTGGCTCTTTATTTTACATATGGAAATGCATGTTTCAATATTACTCTCTCTGTACATCCCACCCTTTCCTTCCTCTCCACCACATGTCTGGAAAATCCTATGGACAGAGGAAACTGCTGGGCTACCATCTATGGGACTGCCAAGAGTCAGAAACGATAGCACACATGCACATTATCCAGTATCAAGCTACCAATATCTGAAAATTCTATGCCAACATTTTATGTAAAGTCTGATACATATCTCAGGAAGCACACCAAAACGTTTCCTTGAATTAACTCATGTGATATCTTCTAATGACAATAGGGATCATCTGTCTATACCTAGAGAACATTTTTGGTTTAATATTTGTTTTAATGCTAATGTATGAATGAGTAGGACTGTTTGAAGACTGTAATTATTAGGGAATTTGAATCAGAAACTTAGTTTGTATAAGTAGTATATTTGTATGTATAAGCATTTTATTTCCATGTTTGCTGAATATGAATTTCAGGATTCAGAAGTTCGGCCCAATTTTCGCCACCATTTGTCTTTGAAACATACAAAACACTATACTCTGTATTATTTATATGCACAAGAATCAGCTGACATGTGAGTTAATCAACTATTGAAAGAAGTTGTTTTAGTGATACAGATCTAAACTATAAATCTGTATCACCATCCAGTTTTCTTCTTAGGTTCTTTCATTTTTGCCTTAAAAATTCCTCCTAATATCCCTAATTATTTCCACTGTACCAATATTTTTAGAAAATTATATTCATTCTCATTGTTCATATTCCTCAAATTTCAGTAGTTTATCATCTCTACTACTAAGCACTGCTTAACCACGTTCTATCAAGTGAGAACCTGTAAGCTTTCTTCATTAATTACTGTCACCTTTTCTCTTAATTGTTTTGAATTTTTGAAACTTTCTTTAATTTGCCTTCTCAAATTGGGATACCTAAAATTAAACGTGCTATTCAGAGTTTTTCATTGTAGCCTTTCTCATTGTCTTACAGTATTAATCATAAGATTATTTACCTCTTTTAAGGGTTTCATTTTCAATGATGTCCTAGTTAAGATGCAATCAAAAAAATTAAAATGCCTTAGTTGAAATACAAGCCTACAATTCTATATTGACTCTCTGAATAGTAAAACTTACTGTGTGCTAATACATAAATAGAGTGAGATAATAAAAAGTGAGAAAGATTTCTATGAATGCTGAGAAATACCAGAAGTTTTCTGAAACAAAAATTTATGCATTGTTGTAGGCAAAGGATTTCATGCCAGGTCATTGACTTGTTTCAATCCTAGAAAAGTTGCTTTTTATTTAAATATTTCCAGAAAAGGCTGACCGCCATAGGAAAATTGTTTATGTGCATTATTGGGGAACATACAAATTTTAAAATAATTTAAACTTAGCTCTGTCTTGCATATATGAGTGCATGCATGTTGTATAATGTATATAATTTTCCTCTGCTCAAGATAGTAAAACTAGTCACCCCAACTGTATAAAATTACAAATAATAACAAGTGAAAATGCAATTTTCTAACTAGTGATAAAGGCAAAAAATCCTTCCAGACATTTTCCCATGAAATATTGTACCTATATACTTAGTCACTTTGCCACTATAAAACTATTTCTTCAAGAGTTATAAGATTGAAATGCTGTTAAATATTTGGAAGTCTTTGAGAAACCGTACAGTATCTAACTAATAGTAGACAGAATGGATGAGCATTCCATTTTCTAGAAAAATAATTTTCAAAATATTCTGCCTACATCAAAACATTTTCTTACCTAAACATTTTTATACAGTTTTACATTTTGGAGATGTTTTTCTTGAAATGTTTTCCTTTTGGGGGTGGTATTCATCTTGATAAGTAGTTACTATTATCAATGATAAAACTACTGAAAAATAGAAAAAGAGATGTTAAAAAAGAAATCCAGATAAAACTATGAGGATATGTTATAAAAAAACAAAAACAGCGCTTGCTAGATCATGAGCAGATTAATTAAAGAATAAAACAAATTCTCCTTTTGTTCATTCACTGAATCTTATATATGATTGTGCACCTGAGTGGGGACACATGGTGGCCTTTAGTGGCCTGGAAGTCCTATTTTTTCAGTCCTGGTTCTCATCAAACTTACCAGTAGTTGTATTCACCAGCATGAGAATAGATTCTGGATATGAAATCAAAAGAAGGAGGAAATATGAAGAACACCTCACAGAGAATAAATTTCATGAGAATAACGATTTTTAAGATAAGAGCTAGACTTAATTAAGTATCATTACTGATTAAGCACTGTGGTAAGTACTTTCTATGTATTAACTCATTTAATCATCATAACAACCCTAATTATTATGATTCTCATGTCATGGACGAAGAAGCTGAGACACAGAGAGGTCCTACAGTCTACCTGCTAGTATTGGGGTAGAGCTGGTAATTGAATCAGGAAGTCTGGTTCCCTCTGCCCTAATTACTCCAGTTATTCTCAAACATGAGAGTATATCCAAATCACTTGCAGAGCTTATTAGGACACTATTCCTGGGCACCATCCCCAGAGTTTCTGATTCATTATGTCTCCAAAGCAGACCAAAACTTTACATTTCTAATGAACTCCCAGGTAATTCTGATGCCTTTGGAGCGGGGACCACACCTTGAAAACCACTGTTTACACTATACTCCCTCTTAGGAGTTATTCTTGACAAGCCAGATAGCATATAATTTTAGGTTCTGTAAAATTTTGCTTTAAGGGATTTAAATGTTTACCTGTATCAAAGCAAATAATGGATCAACTCACAGAAATGGTTTACATTCTAATAAAGCTAACCATTAGAAAACATAAGTGGGCACAGATTCATTCATTTGTAATCATTTATTTAATTGCAAATCATAGGTTTAGGGCTTGAAATACAGTGAAGGAAAATGTATCAGCCTTGCTCTCAAAAAATTCAGTCTAGGAACATGTATAAGCAAACAACTGAAGAACAGTCTCATGAGTTTTGCAGTGGTGAGGCTGTGTGGATTGAAAGGGTCAGAAACAGTGTCACAGAGGAGGTTTTGAGTTGCGGTAAAGTGCGAACTGAAGTTAACAGTGATATGCATGCTAGTGAAGAGGGCATATGCCAAGTTATGGAGATGAGAAAGGGCACATTGAATATTGGAAATTATTAAGAATCTGACTGACTACAGCTCAGGGTTGGAGCAAAGGAGCGGGAGGCTAAGTAAAATAAGATTAACGTCAATATCTAAGAATATATGAAAGCATGGTGACTTCCTGAACTTTTGATGACAAGTCATCAAGAGGTTTTAAACAAGAGGTGGGCTCAGTGGTGCTTCCTAGGAAGGTGACTGGCAAATGCAATGTTAACAGTGAAAACCTAGAAACTGTTTGGAGAGGATACTGTAAAACAAGTGTCCTTGTCCCTTAGAGGCAAGGAGTCCAGTCCACGCATGAAAGGATATGGAGTGATCTAAAATATTGGCTGTGGGGTTGAATAAAAACAAGTAGGTTAGGAAAAAAATCACATCTGACTGGTGCTATTCTAAGTGTTTGTATATTTTAATTCACATATTACTTGAAGGAAACCCTGCATCAATACTATTATTTATTCATTTATTTTTGGTACAGATAAGAAAACTGAAGCACAGAGAAACTGGGTCATTTTCCCCAAGGTCACACTGTTTGTCAGGGTTGAACCAGATTTTGAACCCAAACTCTAGCCTCTGCTTTTATCTCCAGGTCTAGTGATGAACCGGATATGGAAAATAAAGGGTAAATAAGGTATTTAGAGTACTTTCCACACTTAGCATATATTTAGGCCAGTAAATGCATACAAAATATCCATTGTCTATAGCCTGGTAATCTAATCCATTCAAATGATGATCTAACAGAGTTAACAGGAAACTGGACATCTGTTTCAGCAGGTTTTCCTTATGGGATTCTCCAAGGCTGGAGTGAACTCAGTGCCTAGCCGAGCTTGCGATCGATGAGACAGCTATCTCCTCTAGTGTCATCACTCTGGCACAGGGATGGCACATACTCTTCTGGCCACCACAGTTGTAACCACAACCACCATGTGATTAACTCTGGGTCCCTCAGCTCTGCTTCAAACTTTGTTCAGTTTAGTCACCTTTTTTTTTTTTTTTTAACCAAGGGCCTGCCATTTGTTATTTTACTAGATGATAGGGGCATAGAAATGAAATAGTCCTGGCTCAGGAGAACCAGCTATGTATGTGTACATTTCACTATAATATGGTGCTATGGTAGCTGATGTATAGGGTGCTACGGAAAATGAACAGGATCAGGTTCAGAATCACACAACACTTTGGAAGTATGGCCATAGCCACAAAACTTCTCATCACTTCCTCAACAAGTGACTAATGCTCCTCTCTGTCTTTCACAGTGAAGAAGAGGAAAATGAAATCAAATAAGAAGACACTGAGTAGAAGGGAGGAAAGATTCTTCATTGTAGCTTCTCCAGCACAGTGGACTTAAGGTACCAGCTCTTTCTGAGAGAATGGGATAGTAGAGCCGTGTGGTAGGAAGAATATTAAGGCATTTCTAAAACTGAAGAGTCTTTATTAAAAGACATACCCTTCTTGGAATTTAAGAGACAGATATAGCTTTCTAGTCCTAGTCATTTTACCATCTGGAAAGGAAATGGCTTCATGTATGGGGTCGCACAGAGTCGGACATGACTGAAGCGACTTAGTAGCAGCAGCATTAGACCTGGTTAAGCATCATTACAGGGAAGACACAAACCACAAACCAGATCAAAAAAAAGTACCGTGAACTTTCTTTTAAATATTAGGTTTCTGTGACTTGAAAGTCCAGAGAGGATTTTTAGGAGTACAGTTGGAAAGTATCAGTTGAAAAATATGATATCCATTTAAGA